>NW_015168086.1:199113-247192 GCF_001447785.1 Gekko japonicus | reverse complement strand
CTACAGATAACTCAAACATACAAATGCTCTTCAGGTAGCAGAGATCAGTCCCTCTGGAGAAAACAGTGGACTCTGTCATTAAACCCTGCTGAGGTCGCCCCAGGAAACTGACACTGTTTGCCCAAAGCCAGAGCACGCTCCCAGAGCCTCTATCTAGATCTCGTTGTATTTATTTCCACAACGGGCCTTATTTCTAGTCATGATATAATCCGAATATTGGTGGAAGCCAAACGGCCCTTGTTACTTGGCACAAATGTCTGTCTTTGAACGAACGAGTCCCAAGCTGGTTGATAGTTTGACCAGAAAAGGACCGATCCCCCCTCCCCTCTTTATTCAAGAATGCACTGTACGTTGCTTTTATATTTCATATTTCTTCAGGCAGTCATGAAAACAAGGCACCGGCATTAGTACCTCTTCTGCAAGCCCAGGTTGGACAGAGTACCATTTTGAGAAGTAAGATGGTCCAGGGTGGTGGTGGTGGTGGTGGTGGGGAAGTGCGTGTGAGCAAAGAAGAATAACCCCTTCCTGCAACACACAACAGCGGGAGGAATTCGTGCCCTTCACGCTCATTCCGCCTGCGGCGCATTCCGCGGGCGCCCATGTTCAGCAGTACCATTGGGGGCGGGGGGCGGGGGAGAGATGTAAATTGTTTCTGAGCTTATAAGAGGCTGTGTAAAAGGCAAGCGGCACCTTCTTGTCCTCTTGAGCCCTGTTCCCCTAGTGAGCCCGGAATTCCTCCAATGCCCGTAAAACCCGGATCTCCGCTTTCCCCCTTTTCTCCTGTGGGGCCTCTCACACCTGCAAGGAAAGGGAAAAGCAATCAGTGCCAGTTAATCCTGCAAACACAGTGGCCCAGTGTTGGCTATAGTCAGGGCTTTTTTGGTAGAAAAAGCCCAGCAGGAACTCATTAGCATATTAGGCCACACCCCGGACAGCACATCTCATTAGCATATTAGGCCACACCCATGCCTTCCCTTGGTTTGCCCGAGCGTCCTGCGGCAAGCCGGCCAGGGAAGGCACGGGGAGGCATTTAAATGCCTCCCCAATCCGTCCAGGCCCCCCCCCAGCCCACCCACCTCAGAGTCGCCGGGTTTTTTTTTCCACTCTCCAGGCCTTCCCTCTGTAGCCATGCACGCAGAGGGTATGGCTGTAGTGGGCGTGGCCAACTCTGAAGCCAGCCGGAACTCCGTTCCTGTGCGTTCCTGCCCAGAAATAGCCCTGGCTATACTTAGGTTTGCCAACCTCCAGATGGCACCTGGAGATCCTCCGCTGTTACAATTGATCTCCAGGCAACCAAGAGAAAATGGCTGCTTTGGAGGACAGATTCCACGGCATTGTATCCAGCTGAGGCCCCTCCCCTCCCCCAAACCCTGCCCTCCCCAGACTCCACCCTAAAATATCCAGGTATTTGTCAACCCAGCAGTTGGCAACCCTGGTTATAGTTATGCCATGAGTAATCCATCTATCGAAGCTGTAGATGCAAAGCAGAAGGTGCCTGAAGTCCTACAAGGACCAGTAAGTTGTGTGAGAGCAGAGGACATTTCCGCAATACTTCTCTTGAACATGTTCTAGGTATAGTCAGGTTTTTCTCTGGGGGTCCTGCTGGACTCCGATTTCATTCTCACGTCTCTTTAAGGAACTCTTGCATTCATGTGCTAATTTGCTGCCATCCACTGATCCTACCGGCCACCAGTGTTCCCTCTAAGCTGAGTTAGTGTGAGCTAGCTCACAGTTTCTTAGCCTCCGGCTCACACATTTTTGTCTCAACTCAGCAAGGAGGGCTCCAGAGCAAGCTAATTTATGCAGTAGCCAAATCGCTCGTTCACAAGTTTAATGTCAGTAGTTCATAAAGTAGAATTTTTGCTCACAAGATTCCATAGCTTAGAGGGAACATTGCTGGCCACCCATTCCATTTTCAGTTCTGCAAATGCACCTGGGCTGTGAGTGGCCTCTCTGAATGGCTTACCCCCAACCCTCTTTCCCCCTGTAACTAGCTTCTGAGATCTTATTTCCGTTTTGTCTGAAGAAATGTGTTTTGCATACGAAAGCTTACAATTCAGGTAAAACTTCCTTGGCCTCAAACGTGCCACTTGGCTCAAACTATATTCTAGGTATGAGCAGATCTCCTTTTTTAAAAGAAAAGTGCAGCTGTAACACCTGTGGGTGATCCCAGTTTTGCACCGACATGGTGCCAGGGAATGGGGGGGGAGGCTACAATCAAACCCCCACAGGCCCTTATTTTTTTCAGCTTTAAAACTGCACTACTAGAAGTTGCTTTTTGCTCTCTGGAGGAAACCTACAGGCAGCACTGGAAGGAGAGGACTGCACGCTGCCCATTTCCCCCCTCTTACTTTCACTTCTGATGGATTTCCCCTCTTTATTTACTCATTTGGACGATCCAGATATCATTTTATCCTGTCATATACTCCAAGAAGCTAGATGTCTGTGAGTGCGACTAAAAATGGGGGAAATGGCACAGAGGGGGGAAAGTTAACATGTCTTCTCCGGCACATGGCTTCAAGCTGCAGCCACTATTAACTTTTTTTAAAAAGTAAGGGAGAGAGCCAGTGGAAGAGTCACACACTTAACCACTACAACAAACTGGTGGGGAAAGTGACATTTAAAACACACATTTTCCATTAAAACGCTAGGAACAAAGGAGGGATTCTTGTTTTGAATTAAACAAACAAACAAAAGAGTGGGGGTTGAAAGGTTAAATATTCCCTACAGCAATTGACCCCGCATGAACTCACAATCTGCATTTTATGGATAGAACATGAGGGTACGATGTTCATTATTATCTTTGAGCAGTAAGGTTTTCATGCTCTCAAAATGGATTCAGGAAATATGTCACGATGGGGACAGCTGTTTAGAAATGTGTTAGTCCAGGCCCACTAACATCAACCTACTTGGATCTTTGGAATAGTTTACTACAACATGCTACGCTTGGGCTAATTCAATTTTTTTCCAAACGTTTGATACCTCACCAGCATTGTACAACTGTATATGCACAAAACACTCATGGACTTCAAGAGGATAATGGCTTTAAAATCTAGGCAGATAACTGCACATTCAACAACATTTTCGCTACTTCAAGGGTTCCAAAATCATACACAGCAGAAGTGTTGGTGGAGTCTCTGTCTCATTTCCCCATCTGCAAACGGCAATGGCAATAAACAATTTGATTGGATGACCACAAACACTTTGGAAGTTAAGAACAGCTATACGTAGGCCCTGGTCACACAGGCTGGAAAATGCGCGTGTGGGGGGGGAAGCGTGGCTGTTTGCCCCGGGGCAAACTAATGCGCGACTGCGAGATCAGACATCCGGTTGAGGTCCCGTCGAGGTTCCGTGGCTAGGGGGGAGGTGCCGATCACACCACAGGCAAAGAAGCACGGCGGCGTGGAAAAACGGGGTTGTTGTTTGTTTTTTTACTTTTTAAAACTGAAGTGTGCACATGCTCTGTTGGGTGCTTGTGCGCATCTGTGGAGCCTTGGGGAAAAAAATGACCTGTTTGCGAGGGGACATGGGCGGGCGCCGGATGCCACCGGAAACGCGATCAGACGCCCGCCCTTGCCCCGCGGTTTCCGGAAACTAGTACCTCCGAGGTACTAGTTTTTTGCTGCGCATCTTCAGATGGAAGCCTCGGTTGAGCCAAGGGAGCTCTACGCTTCCCAGATGTGGCGGTGAGATTGCGCCCGGAAAATCCGCCTATCTTCGGCCTCTCTAGTGTGGCTACTGTTCCGTGTGACCGCAGCCGTACACGATTTATAACTGTCACACTGTTATCTGGAATGAAGAAAGGGGGGGAGGGAAATCCACCATGGTCACGTCATAACAGCAGTGAAAGAGTTTTACCTGGGAAGCCAGCGGTACCGCCTTCTCCTTTAAGACCTGTTCTTCCTGGTAAATTTATAGTATCTCCCCTGCCACCTGTTAGAAGCATAAATTAACAAGGTATTCGCACATATATTTTAACATTTTTTTCACGCGGAAGTGAAAAACTTGAGATTACTGTGCATTATTAACCAAAAATGAAAGGTGAAGACAGAAAGGAAGTGAACAAAACGGGGGGGAAAATAGATGTATAAATTTGGGATCAATGCCCCAAGAAGACTGTGGAAATCTTCCTAGTGAATTCAGCTTATTCTGGATTAGGTGACTGGTAACAAGTTTCCATTCTGCACAGAACTGCATACACGTGATGAAAAAATTACTTTTAAAAGCTCGGCTGTAGCGGAGTACAAAAGGACTCACCAATGTCCCCAGTCAGGCCCTTTTCGCCAAATGTTCCTGTTCCTCCCGGCATTCCCTTGTCTCCCTGTCACATGGTTGAAAGTGGACATCAGGTTATCAATCGGAACAGAAATGACGCATCAACATTGTTAGGGTAAAGATGAAAATGCCACAGATGTTTTAACCTAATCCGCCTATCTTCCGTCTCTGTAACGTATTTTTTTCACGCGGAAGTGAAAAACTTGAGATTACTGTGCATTATTAACCAAAAATGAAAGGTGAAGACAGAAAGGAAGTGAACAAAACGGGGGGGAAAATAGATGTATAAATTTGGGATCAATGCCCCAAGAAGACTGTGGAAATCTTCCTAGTGAATTCAGCTTATTCTGGATTAGGTGACTGGTAACAAGTTTCCATTCTGCACAGAACTGCATACACGTGATGAAAAAATTACTTTTAAAAGCTCGGCTGTAGCGGAGTACAAAAGGACTCACCAATGTCCCCAGTCAGGCCCTTCTCGCCAAATGTTCCTGTTCCTCCTGGCATTCCCTTGTCTCCCTGTCACATGGTTGAAAGTGGACATCAGGTTATCAATCGGAACAGATATGACGCATCAACATTGTTAGGGTAAGATGAAAATGCCACAGACGTTTTAACCTGATCCGCCTATCTTCCATCTCTGTAGCGTGGCTAATGTTTCCGTGTGACCGCAGCCATTATTTGTCTTTCTTTCAACTAAAAGCCTTAATTTCCAAAGAGGTTACGTTTAAAGTGAAAAAAATTACAAAAAAAGCCCTCGGTATTCAAGATCCAAAGGAGGTTATTTCCGAACAGGTGTGGGGTAGAAAGTCAGAAATTCCTCTGACAATTTTAGTAATTTAGTCAAAAATTTACATCCCACCTTTCCTCGTGGTTCAAGGCAATTTACGATAATAGCTTAAAAAATCTCTAGCTCCGAAAATAGAATTGCAAATCCCAAATCTCTCCCCCCTCTCCCCTTAAAGGATCCCTGCCATTCAGACCCCCACAAAAGAAGGAGAAGGAGGAGGAGGAGATTGGATTTATATCCCACCCTTCACTCGACTTCTCAGAGAGGCTTACAATCTCCTTTCCCTTCCCCACAACAGACACCCTGTGACGTAGGTGGGGCTGAGAGAGCTCTTTCAAGAATTGCACTTTCAAGGACAGTTCTTGTCAGAACTATGGCTTGCCCAAGGTCATCCAGCAGCTGCTAGTGGAGGAGTGGGGAATCAAACCTGGTTCTCTCAGATTAGAGTTCGCGCACTTGACCACTATGCCAAAGCCCTGGCAAGCAAGCAGGCCTTGCAGTGCCTACAGGGCTCTTTTTTAGCAGGAACTCCTCTGCATATTAGGCGACACACCCCTGAGGTAGCCAATCCTCCAATAGCTTACAGTAGCCCCTGTAAGAAGATCTCTGTAAGCTCTTGGAGGATTGGCTAAATTAGGGGTGTGTTGCCTAATATGCAAAGGAGCGCCTGCTACAAAAAGAGCCCTGCCGGTCCTGAAGATCTCCAAGGAGGGCGCCCACCCCCACCTCTTCAGGAGCCGCAGCCATCCCACAGAGCTGGAGCCACGATGGAAAAGGCCCTGGATTCTGGTTGATGCCAGATGAACCACCCTATATGGTGGGACAGCCAACAGACGGCTGCCTGATGACAGCAGCTGGCACACAGGGACATAAGGAAGGAGTTTTTATCTGGAGGTTTTCAAGCAGAGGCTCGATGGCCATTTGACAGCCATGCTGATTCTGTGAACTCAGGCAGATCACGAGAAGGGAGGGCAGGAAGGGTTGCATCCAGGGCTTAGTCCCCACCTCTTCAGGAGCCGCAGCCATCCCACAGAGCCGGAGCCACAATGGAAAAGGCCCTGGGCTCTGGTTGATGCCAGATGAGCCACCCTACATGGTGGGACAGCCAACAGACGGCTGCCTGATGACAGCAGCTGGCACACAGGGACATAAGGAAGGAGTTTTTATCTGGAGGTTTTCAAGCAGAGGCTCGATGGCCATTTGACAGCCATGCTGATTCTGTGAACTCAGGCAGATCACGAGAAGGGAGGGCAGGAAGGGTTGCATCCAGTGCTTAGTTCTCGTGGCCCTTTCTTACATGCCCAAGGAAATGCCGATCGCCACTTTGGGGGCCAGGAAGAGATTTTTCTCCAGGCCAGTTTGGCCAGGGATCCTGGAGGCTTTTTGTCACCTTCTGGGTGTGGAACAGCTGTCACTGGGGCTGTGGGGGGGAAGGTATTTGTGAATTTCCTGCATTGTGCAGGGGTTTGGACTCGATGACCCTGGAGATCCCTTCCAACTCTATGATTCTATGAGATGGTCCTTCAGATTTTGCAAGAAACCACGGCCTTTTTTTTTTTTTTACCCCCGTTTGTTTTTATTAATTACTGTAACATTGTCCTTCGGGTGGTTGAGGGAGTTTCATATTTTCTTTAGACATCATTAGACGTCACAGCTCCTGCAGAACTACTTTGATACTATAAGAATTCTGCCATTTTGCTAGGACTGATATGGCTCTGGGATCCACCACTCCATTAGAACTATTTACTCCATTCATATTAATTTTCGTTACAAATCACGGCCTTGATCCATGCAGTCTCAAGGGGCCATTGTTGAAATCGAATGACTGGTGACGGAGTGGAGAAGTCCCATCCCCTTCACCATCCATGGAAGCTCACAAACAGATGATTGCACAAGAGTCCTGGTCATGATAAAGAGCTTGGATGGGAGGTATCTAGTAGCCAGAGCTCTCTACCCTGCCCTTGGTATCTTCTCTGTGCCTGTATAGAAAAATTGCTTTCTGCTTTCTATATCCACATGCCTTCTCCTGTGATTACATTATGATAACATGCTGTGTCTTATTTCCTGTTGCAAGCCAAATGGTGAGGCCACATGGCCTCAATAGCCATGCCATAAACCCACATTCTTTCACACCTTGGTGCCAAAAGCCAGACCTCATGGCTCCACACTCTGGCCCACTTGCGACCAGTCACGTACACAATGAAGTAGCTGGAGTTTGGGTCAGCTGACTGCAGGCAGGGTCTCCAAACGTCCAGCCAATCCCACAAACCTGATGTTAGCAACCATGGCAACCAACAATTGGGCACACCCATGCCCACTTGCAATTGGCCAAATGGCCACAGCTAATCATGAATCATGATTAAATTGGGATATAATTGTTTGATCCCTATGGGAGTGAGTCTCTTCTTCTTGTTCTCGAGTCTCTTGTTCTATTTGCTCTGAGGCTCTTGCTGCCTGTTTTATTGCACCTGAAATGCTGTCTCTTGGAAAACAAAGACCTGCTTGGTGACTTGGAGCACCCTGGAGCACATTGGATCCCCCTGAAGTCGACTCAGTTGGGGCTTCCCCCATGGAAGTGTTCTTAGGATCATCCTCTCCAATCAGTTTCTCCATCATGAATACCGTGTGCTAATGCTGAACAAAGAGCATTCTGGGGCTGAACTATACGGGGCACTAGACATATAAAACAGACACTGGACCGGAGCGGGGGGGCAGCATAGATCAGGGCTTGAGAGAGGAAAGATATAACTCTTTCTCCCTCCCACTCTCCCTTTGCCACTCCCCCCGTCCAAGGTGACCCCACACAAAGTCGTGACTCAAATAAACAAACAAATGGGATTTGCTCACCCGACGTCCAGTGGCTCCAGGGAAGCCGGGAATGCCCTGAGGTCCTTGGGCACCAGGATGCCCCGGAAAGCCTTTGAATCCTTTGATCCCAGTCTCTCCTTTATGGCCTTTAACGTAACCTGGGAAACCAGGTGAACCAGGCCTTCCAGTCTGGCCAGGGTAGCCCGGCATCCCTTTACTGCCTGCGAACAGAGTGTTGGAAAATGTTGACATCACAGGAAACCCAGCTTCTGTCAAGCTGCCTTTGGAGGCTAGGGTTGCCGAGTCCCAATGGCATACTGGCGGGAGGGAGCTTCCTGGGAGTGGGGAGGAGCGGTGCGATGTGCCTACATCACCCGGAAGTGACGGAGGCACATTGGGGACTTTGGGCAGCGACACTCTGGTTTTTGGGCAAAACTCTATGGTAGAATTAGCTACAAATCATAGAATTTTGCCCCAAAACCAGAGCGGTGCCACCCGACATCACATCCGGGTTACGAAGGCACATCACGGTTATTTCTGGCTTCTCAGAGGTAAGAGGGAGTGACTTGGGGTGTGTGTGTTAAAGTGGGAGACCCCCGCCTGGACTAGGGGGTCTGGCAACCGTATTGGTGGCAGATGGACAGCTGTCTGAGCCTTCTAGAGAGGCCTGTCTTTGGCCACAAGAGCACCAACTTGAGAAAGAAGTGTTCTGCTGAACTTTCCTAACGAATAGCCGCACAAGGATGCCCTGCTGTAGGGCGTGTCCTGCGTGAATCTTGGGAGATAATTTTAGTATTGCATCTTGGTTTCACGATTTACAAACGATACCCTTTTATTCTCCGGATTTGGATGGCCCAGGCTACCCCGATCTCGTCAGATCTCAGAAGCTAAGCAGGGTCGGTCCTGGTTAGCACTTGGATGGGAGACCACCCAGGAAGCCCAGGGCTGCCACACAGAGGGAGGCAGTGGCAGAGACCACCTCCCTTCATCTCTTGCCTTGAAACGCCTACGGGGTCACCCCGCGAGTCAGTTGTGACTTGACAACTCTTCCTACCTACCATTGTTTTAGCAATATGTGATTTTTTTTTTAACCATAATATTTTATTGGATTTTAACTTAGAACATAACAAATAAATACAGGTTCTCAAACAACATTTTAACAATTTTTCATGTAAATGTCAGTGAGTATACAGACTTCCAAGTTAACTTAATCAAATACTGATAGAAGTTTGCTAGCTTATTAATAACAATGAGTATTTTGCTGTACTAATCGCTTTCCAATCGAAAGATTCAAAGGTTAATTTATCCACAATTGGATACCATTTACCAGTTGGGTTCATTAGTTCACATTCATTTTGATCATTTGTGTTGAAAATGGAAACGGTTTCTAATAAAAAATATTCCCATACTTTAGATAGCCATAAATTAATTGTCGGAGGATGTTCATCTTTCCATTTCTTGGCTATAACATTTTTTGCGGCAGTAAAGAGTAGATTTATCAGCCTTCTCTGTATGTTAGGAATGTCACCCTCCGGCCACAGATTTAGCAACATTAGACTAGCAATATGTGATGGACAGTGTGACAATAACAGTAAACAAATACTGAACTAAAAATTGGTGTGCTGGAGGCCCGGTGGCATGCAGAATATCACACCCTGTTCCCAATGGCGCTGGGTTGGCTCCTTACCTTTGAAGCCAATGTACCCCTTGACCCCGGCTTCTCCTTCGTCTCCTTTTTCACCTTTCACTTCCTGGAGCATGCTTGCCATGATTTTCGGGGGTGCTCCTGATGGGCCGTGTTCTCCACGGTCACCTACGAGGAATAAATGCTCAGAGGTCACATTCATCAGCCTCACAACTCAAGCTCCCGTCTTGTTCCTGCTTGGCCTGCAGCTGGGTGCAAAACACCTCTCAAAGCAAAATGTTCATGAGAAGAGAGAGCGCGGAAAGACAGGAATAAATGCAAAGCTCTGCCCCCTCATGCCTTCCCTTCCTCTTCATAGCCACTTTTGAGTGACTTGTATAATTTGCACCTTTCTCCCAGTTACTATGATCTGTGGCTTTGACATGTACTACTCCATTCTAAGTAGGACGTGAGGAAAGAATAAGTACCCCTTGTGTATTTTAATTTTTTGAAATTTTCTTTACTTGTGCCTTTGCCACTCGGTTGCTACGTTGTGCGCCACCTCACGTCCAAGGAGACAGGGACGTTTTGAATAAATAAATTATCCCTTCTGTATTTTAGTGGCTTCAGGTGGAGTGTGGCCATAGACTGTTCCCTTGGAATCAAAACAATGAAGCTAAGAACGTTTTCTTGTGAAGCTATGGAGCCTAGAAAAAGGGGACACTGTCATTCTCCTATTGCCATCCTAACTATCCAAAGTAGCTATGTCTTCCCTGTTGCTATAGCCTCTGCCTGGAGGATCCTTTATTGTTATAGGCCAAGCCTATAGGCTCCCTTGTTGTTATAGCCCATAGGTATAGGCTCCCTTGTTGTTATAGCCCATGGATATGGGCTTCCTTGTTGTTACTGCCCATGAGTATGGGCTCCCCTATTGGCTACATGGGACCAAAGAAGTGGATGGGAATGCTTCCTTTATCTAGGCACCAAAGAATCAATAAGACCACCACTGACTGAGGAAAGGCACAACATAGCCTGTGGAACAGAACAGTTGTTCTCCACTTACCACACATAGGAGCCAGCTAAATCTAGCGTTCTTCTAAATAAATGCACTATGTTAGGAAAATAAACACCCCCAGACCCGTTCAATGTGCATCAGGGTAACATCTGACAAAGGGAAGGGAAGTACCTTTCTGTCCTGGGTCACCCGTCAGCCCTCGCGAACCTTGCAGCCCAGGTATGCCTTTCTCTCCTTGGACTCCGTTCCAGCCCGGCCATCCTTTGAGACCCATGGCACCTTTAAACCCTCCAACGCCCTGCGAACCTTTGCTGCCTTGTGAGAGGAAAGAGGGATGAGAAAGGTGAAGCCCCTCCAGACCTGGATTCAGCTGTTTGCCCCGCTCCATTTTCTAGGCAAAGAACAAGCTGGATCTCATTTTCAATTTACAAGGTTTTGCACAGAACTGCATATTTGAAAATCTGGATTTACATTTACAGAAACAGGTATCAAAAATAAGGGCTCAAGCTGTGGAGTGAGAAAAACAGAACAGAATGCAAAAAGGCCCCCAAACTTTCCACTGCCTTCTTTCCCAAACTGGCTTCCCTTGGAGCAGCTGGTCATACAATTCTGGGTTCAGGGTTTGTGCTTTACCTTTCAGACCGGGGAGGCCGGGCATCCCATCCACTCCAGCAAGGCCAATCTCACCAGCTTTGCCTTTAACGCCAGGGAAACCCGGTTCACCTTTGGTACCAGGCAGACCTTTTACGCCTGCAGGGCCAGGTGCTCCTGGGTCTCCGGAATCCCCTCGAGGACCAGGTGGGCCTATAAAGAGTCACATGGGAGAGAAAGCGAAGAGAGATTGGCTGTGGTTGGACCAAGGAAGACCTGCTGTTGCAGACGTTTTGAGTTAACACGGGGAAACAAACAAACATCAACGAACCATCAGCACCTATTCACGGAGTGTTTCCAAATTACGAAGATTCCTAAGACTAAAGGGAAAAAACAACCCTTCCTGATCAAGACTGCATCCCTTAGTTTCTTTTATTGCTTGAGTAAGCCATCTGGAGATTGAATTATAAATCCCCACCCTAAATCTTTTGCTAGAGGATGGCATTATTTAGATACATGAGCTTAATAAAATCTGGAAATAATGGTTTACTCAGAAGTAAATCCCATGCTTTTAATGGGTCTTTCTCCCAGGAAAATGTTCTTCGAATGAGGGCCATGGCTCTGTGGTAGAACATTTACTTGGGAGGAGGAAGGTCCCAGGTTCAATCCCTGGCATCTCCAGTTATGAGGATAAGGTTGCAGGTGATGTGAAAGACTTCCACCTGAGGTTCTGGAGAGCTGCTGTTAGTCTGAGGAGACAATACTGTCCTAGATGGACCAAGGGTCTGATTCAGTACAAAGCAGCTTCACGTGTCAGTTGCGGCCTCTGTTACTTGGCACAATAAGGTGTTACACTGCTTAAAGACATTTCCAAGTGACAGGCGTCTAGAGAAGTAGTCATCTTGTGGTTTGGCCCAACGATGTAGAGTCTGAATTCTAGCACCACAGGTTGAGTGCTCTGACTGAAGACCTTGTGTGGGCTATCCATCATCATGTTCCATAAAGCTGGGCCAAGACACACAGCAGGCAGTACACGAATGCTGAAGCTACCTACTAGCGCACAGGAACATTTTTCAGTGGCTACCATACCAGTTACAAAACATGTGAATAATATATCTCATGCAACATTTTACAAGCACCAGCACACTACATTCCACAGAAACATCTCTACTAGTGTTCAAAGGATCAGCAGTGAATCACATATTGGCAATATTACGTGGATAATGGCTACTCTAGGGGTCCCCAACCCTTTTGAGCCT
This sequence comes from Gekko japonicus, assembly GCF_001447785.1. Lineage (NCBI taxonomy): Eukaryota > Metazoa > Chordata > Lepidosauria > Squamata > Gekkonidae > Gekko > Gekko japonicus. Next base: position 234,830 of record NW_015168086.1, on the reverse strand, counting down.
GTTGGCACCTTTGGAGTTCTGGCCGAAAAAAGAAGAAACTGTGAGGTAACTGCACTAGAAAATATTTAAATAACAATCACAAAATTTATACAAAAATGTGTACCAAAATCTGCATATATAAATGCACAAAGGCAGTTGAAAATGGTGAAATTGATGATGATCTCCGGAATGTTCTACCGTTTCGATACTATTCTTCTTCCGAATGTGGATGAAAGCAGCGACTCTCGGTCTGTTATTTCAATAGGTATGTAGTAACAATTTCATTATTTTCACCAATGTATCATAACATAGTTGCAAGAGATTCTCTGAAAGAATGTTCCTAGGGTAAAGTGGTTGTATAAGGCATTCTCTTTCTATTTTCTAGCACAGTTACCTCACAGTTTCTTCTTTTTTTGGTCTGTTCTGTGACTGTGACCATCATTTTTCAGCCACCTTTGGAATTCTGATACAGTGTGGTGGGCACAGCCACAAAATGGCCCCCACAGTAGGTGCAGCCAGCCACAAAATGGCTGCCACAGCTTATCTTCAGTTATAGCATTAGGATCCTTGCGTTACGGTGGTAGCTGCCACCAAAACAACTTTAAAAAATTGACACAGCCAATAATATCTCAAATGGTTCATAGCTCCACCTGGCCTTACTCACTTTCTCAAAACACTTGGTGGGCACCAGGAAAGGTACTGAAGAAGAAGAAGAGTTGGATTTATACCCTGCCTTTCACTCAGAGTCTCAGAGCAGCTTACAATCTCCTTCTTTTCTTCTCCCCACAACAGACACCCTGTGAGGTGGATGGGGCTGAGAGAGCTCTGAGAGAACTGCTCTTGAGAGAACAGTTCTGAGGGAACTGTGACTAACCCAAGGCCAACCAGCTGGCTGCATGTGGAGGAGGAGCGGGGAATCAAATCCCATTCTCCAGATTAGAGTTTGCCGCTCTTAACCAGTACACCAAACACGGTGGGGTGCCATTGCGTCCACGTGTATCATGTTGGGAACCCCGGGCAACTTTATGCTTGAAGAATTACAATTAAAGATAGCTTATCTCTGCATAAATATAAAGAACTGACAGGGAGACTGAAGAATGAAACTCTGGCTGGTGACTTACACACAATGTTCTCCTTTCTTAGCAAAATGCTTAAGCTACACAGACAAAGAGTAAAGGAAATCAAATTTGGGAATGATTTCTCACCAAGAAATCCCTGTGAACCCATTCTTCCTCCGGTTCCTTGCGGGCCCGGCATTCCAGGGAATCCAAATGAACCCGGTGGTCCTGGCCTACCCGACAAGCCTGGAGACCCTGGAAACCCACGCCCTCCTTTGATTCCAGGTGAGCCTGGAAACCCATCGGTGCCTACCAACAAATATAAAAGAGGTCATCAACAATAACAATCTGAAAACAATTACAGTGACTCTTAAGGCCACGGAAATGGAAGCTAGGTATCTCCTCCTTAGTCAGAAGATGAAAAGCAGAGTTTGTGTCCAATGCTCCCTCTAAGCTGTGGGAGTCTTGTGCCGCACCGGGAATGGCCGCCCGCAGGGACGAGTGCACTGCCCAAAGGGGCAGCTGGCAGGCTGGAGGCAGGGAGGGAGGAGAGGCGTGTGTCTGGAGGAGGGAGGAAGGGGAAGGAGGAGAGGGAAGAGAGGCGCGCAGCTGGAGGTGCGTGCCCAAAAGGCAGCTGGTGGGTTAGAGGCACGGAGGGAGGAGAGGCGACTCCCCGCCTGCCAGATATGCTCTCCTGCGGCCACGGCACTGGGTGGAGGAGAGTGGTCAAGGCGGTCCGCTGCCACCAACGCTCCCCTGCCCCACCACCCAGAAATTCCTGGCTACGCCCCAGCTTCTTGAGCCTTGAATTCTTAGCGGAATTATTTTTCCTACAAGTATTATGGGTAAACCCCCCCCCCCCAAATGCTGGCAGAATGGACAATATCCCCATCATTTTCCTGGTGACGACTGTCAGTCACGGCAACCGAGGCAGCCTCCATCCCAAACCTCAGGCCTGAGGTGCAGGGGGGCGGGGCACATGACGAAGCCCCGCCCCCTGCTTCCGGCCACCCCGCTTCCAGCCCTCATTCAGCCAGGAGGAGGCAGGAGAAGAGGGAGGGTAAGTTGCTTCCTCCCCACCTCTCCCCACCTCTGCCTGCCTGGGGCCAGGGAGGGCCTTGGCGGGGCTTCCTCGCACTCCCGCTGGCCTTGCAGGTCCACCGCCGGGCCCCTGATGTCAGGGGGTGTGGCATATGCTAATGAGTTATGCTAATGAGTTCCCCTAGCTCTTTTTCTACGAAATGACCCCTGCCTAGAGGTCACCTCCTCCAACCCACTTGCTCAGTGCGGGAAGTAGTCAACTACAGCACCCCACTGCTTAAAGGAGCACACGCCTTCTTGTGGGGCTGTGCCTTTAAGAAAGGGAACGGAGCCCCCAAAAGCCCCACCGTAGCTACGAGCCTGTTACGAATTCTGCAAGAGGGAAGAGGGCACTCCGGAGCAATCATGTCCACCATCCAGGTCATCTTTGTATTGCACAGGTCAACCAGGGCTGTGACAGGGGCGTCAATCTTGCTTACTGGAAAATCCCAAAGAGACATCAGGGAGCCCTTTAGATCTATCAGCCTCCAGGGGCGGACCATCCTCACTGCCACCCAACTCCTTCCGAGGCTGCGAGAATCTGCAAGTCTAAACTACAGATCCTAGTTTTATTAGCCTGGAGGCGAAGGGGTTTGTCGCAGGCCAAAACGGGGAGGCAGAGATCAAACATGAGCGCTTTCTGAGAAAGCCGTGAAGTATGCTAGACTGCGTTCATGCCGTTCCAGTTCTTCAACTGTCCCATTAGCCAAACCAAGAATTACCTCTAAATCCTGGTACACCTTGGTCTCCTTGGGGGCCTCGTTGTCCTGGGGATCCAGGTTGTCCAGCATCTCCTGGGAAGCCTGGCTGTGCTCCTAGGATATCTCCTGTGATGCCTTTTGCTCCTGGTGTACCAGGCAAACCTGAGAAACCAGGACTACCTGGAAAACCTTTAGCCCCAGGTAATCCTGGTAAACCTTGACTTCCTCTGGGCCCAGTGAATCCTAAACAGAGCAGAATGACCATTCTGAGTAGAACAAGATATTTGCTATAGCCATATTTAATACATTCTAAATGGGGGGGGGGCCTGCTGCGGCTCAGTGGAAGAACCTGAGCTTTGCATGCAAAAGGTCCCAGGTTCAATCCCTAGCATCTCCCAATAAATGGACCAGGCAGCTGATGATGTGAAAGTCCTCTGCCTGAGACCCCGGAGAACCACTGCTGGTCTAAGTAGACAGTACTAACTTTGATGGACCAAGGGTCTGATTCAATATAAGGCAGATTTATGTGTGTGTTCACTGAACTGTGATTGATGACAGTAATCTTTAATAAAAATAATTAGGGGGAAAAATTACGAAAGGCTAACATCATCAGAGTAATAGAACAAAGTCTGAGTTCAGTGGTACCTTTAGGACCAACACAGTTTTATTCAAGGCATGGGCTTTTGTGTGCACACACACTTCCTCAGATACAGTGAAATGGAATTTCCAGTCCACACATATATGGCAGAGGTAGAACAGCAAATAAGCATACAACATAACATCTGTTTTAACAGGGATAACAAGCTAAATTCATAAGGTCACCATTGTTTGGATTTAATCCCGGGGGGAAACAGTGAAGCAAACAAACATGTCAAAATTGGAGATAGATGTGTAAATGTATCCTTCTTAATTGCGGAGCTCTAAGATCTCCAATTCTGTTTCACACAATGGCTAAACATTTGCTCTGGATGGCCAATAAACATGGCACAAGGGCCTGATGTTTGATGTTTCTAATTAGCTCTGGTACTGGAGTCAACTGCCTCTGGATATGGAGGTTCTTTTTCGTCATGATTTTATAAACCTCTACGATGTCCCTCTCCGGTCATCTGTTTCTGAAACTGAAACGTCCCCGGCTCTTTTGCCTTTCCTCATAGGAAAAGTGCTCTAACCCCTTAATCACCTAGCTTGCTCTCCGTGGTACTTTTTTCAGCTCTGCAAATGTACTTTTTGAGATACGGTGACCACAAATGCACACAACATTCCAAATGAGTCCGCGCCACAGCCTGGGCCATCAGTCTTTCAAGTGTAAACCACAACATAGAGGAAAAATAAAGGAGCTGAAGTAGAAAGGATAAGTATGAATCCCATGTGAGTTCCATGTAATTCATACCAACCCTTGACGACTCCTCCTCAACCTTCCCCATAGGGTTTCTTACTGCTATTTTCCTTCATGTATTTATCTGATGAAGTGGACTGTGATGCACGACAGCTCATAGTGAAATAAATGTTGTTAAGGTGTCAATGGACTTTTGGTTTATTTTCCTAACTAACATGACTACCCCTTTGCAACACTGCCAAAAGCCTTTTGGAAGTCCATGCATGTATATCTTCTGGATTGCTCTAACCTACATGCTTGGTATCCTTCCCAAAGAACTCCAAAATCGTTAGTGAGGCAGGACTTTCTTTTGCAGAAGCCATGCTGATTTCCCATCTACAGGCTTTGTTCCTCTACTTAAGAATTCCATCTTTTATAGCAATTTCCACTCATTTATCTGGAACAGACAATAACTGGCCGTAGAAGGAAAGCCCTTACCCATGTACAACTCTGCACAAACATCAGTTATTGGATCACAGCCAATATCTATATGCTCAAGGCCTCTCTTTTAACTGTACATCTCTTCAGGCACTTTTTTTTTTAAAAAAGCACAGAGATACGTAATACAATTTACAATACGTAAATAAAACTAAACAAGACCTTCATTTGCCTAGATGTGAAATTACGTCTTGGGTTTTGCAATACCTGGGGGGCCTGCGACACCTTCGGGGCCTCGGTCCCCTTGGAAGCCTGTTACCCCCTTGAGCCCATTCAGACCAAAGTCTCCTGGGACCCCCTTTGCACCAACTGCACCTACATTTTTGGAGGTAAGAGACTACGTTAGAGGCAGATTTTTAAAAGATGAACACATACATACATAACGGTTTGGCCATCGGGATAGTGAAGACCTCTTCTCCTCAGAAGAGTTACCAGAGAGGGCCCCCCCCCCAGTGTCCAAGGAACTGTCATTCTACTGAGGACTGGGGTTGGTATACTCTGAGGTGAGGTAGCTGCCAGGTCCCAGGGCTTCTAGCAGGGCCCAATGCTGCCGACCTCCCCCCACTCCCTTGCTAGCACTCCACCACCCATGTTGCCAGTGCCACTGAGGAAAGGGCTGTGATCATGAGGGTGGGAAGGTCTGTGAGCAGATGGGAAGGACACACAGGCAGGTGTGAGTTTTGTGGGTAGAAGAAGAGATTGGATTTATACCCCGCCTTCACTCGGAGCCTCAGAGCGGCTTACAATCTCCTTTCCCTTCCTCTCCCCACAACCGAAACCCTGTGAGGTAGGTGGGGCTGAGAGACCTCTGACTGAGAACTGCTCTCGAGAGAACAGCTCTGAGAGAACTGTGGCTTGCCCAGGGTCACCGAGCAGGCTGCATGTGGAGGAGTGGGGAATCGAACCCGGTTCTCCCAGATTAGAGTCCACGCTCCTAACCATTACACCAAATTGGCTGACTGGGAGGGAAGGATATAACTCTAAACCCAGAATGTGTTAAGTTGCATTAACCAGAGTTTAAGCCCTGACCTGGATAGTCCAGGCTAGCCTGATCTCATCAGATCTCAGAAGCTAAGCAGGGTCAGCCTTGGCTAGTATTCAGATGGGAGACCTCCAAGGAGTACGGAGGCAGACAATGGCAAACCACCTTTGAAAAGTCTCTTGCCTTAAAAAACAAGTCTATACTGCCACCTAGTGGTGCATGACGCGAAAAAAGCTAGAACTTTGGACTGCCAGAAAATCTTAGGATCTCCTGGCTAGTCTACACACAACACCATACAATAATTATAATTATTATCCCGAGTTTAGGTTTAGATCATTACTATAAGAAATAGGCAATAAGAATTTACTGCCAAATGAATCACTGTTACTCCAGTGCTGCTCTACACAGCTAAATATAACCACATTTATTGTTATGGAACGTTTAAATAACACAAGAATTGTATTTATTTATTTATACCTTCGGCTTTTTGATATTTATGATATTTGTTCCCCCCTTTTTTGTCCACACAGGTCCACAAAACTTGGAAACCATAAAAAACAATGTAGTAAATAAACCAACCAACAAGTACGTGAACAACAAACAACAAGCAAGCAAGCAAACAAAAAACCCTCCAGAATGTAGAAAGGAAGATTCAACAACCATCATTCAGCTATCAGTATACCACTGATCAACCGAGCCTAAAAGTTCTCTCATATAAAACCTGTCTGAAACTTGATGTCTGAAAAGCAGCAGGGAGGGGAAAAGATGGGCATTTCTGGGGCGGACGTTCTGTGACCTTGATGCTACCACTGAAAAGGCCCTGTGCTGCAAAACCAGCTAACAAACCTCAACCAGTGAAGAAAACAGAGTGGGGTGAACCCAGGGACAGCATCCCATCTAGCTGTGCCCACAGTGGTGAACAAGACAAACTCCAAATGAAGGGAGGATTTTACCTCTTGGTCCTGGTAACCCCGGACTTCCTGGAGCTCCTTTGGGGGCCGTAGGGCAGCCGGCACCTAGAGAGAGAAATGGCACGGACTGAGTGGATCTGGTAAATGAACATGAACCCACTGCTCAGTAAGAATGCTGTCGTAAAGCATAAGGCCATATGGTCCAGTGTGCCACAAGGCCTGGTATGCATTGGCAGTAGGGGCACGTGGAATATGGAGGGACATACAGAAGGGGAAGGCAAGAGGCTATCTGGGAACAGAATAATTCTCTCCTAAGCTTTAAAGCGATGACATTCTCTCAAACCAGATTCGAGTTCAGTAGCACCTGAGAGACCAATGAGATTTTTAGGGTATATGTTTTCAGAAGTCAAAGCTCCCTTCGTCAGGAACTCGTTAAGAGTTTTGACTCTTGACTCTAAAAATCCTGTTGGTCTCTTAAGTGGTACTGGATTTGAATCTACCTGGTCTACTGCAGACCAACTCAGCTATCCTCGGAAATTCTCTAAACTGGAAACAGAAGCCAACCCTTTCATGTATCCGCATCAGAGGTCATTTCGGGGGGGGTCGCAGCTCCCCTGAGTGAGGTAGGGGGGCGGGGCACATGACGAAGTCCCGCCCCCTGCTTCCAGCCGCCCCGCTTCCGGCCCTCATTCAGCCAGGAGGAGGCAGGAGAAGAGGGAGGGCAAGTTGCTTCCTCCCTGCCTCTCCCCACCCCTGCCTGCCTGGGGCCAGGGAGGGCCTTCGCGGGGCTTCCTTGCACTCCTGCCGGCCTTGCAGGTCCACCGCCGGGCCCCTCATGGGGGCGGGGTGTGTGGCCTTATGACACACTTCAGGTGATGTCAGGGGGTGTGGCATATGCTAATGAGTTATGCTAATGAGTCCCCCTAGCTCTTTTTCTACGAAACGACCCCTGATCCGCATCAATAAGAAAAAAAGAAACTACAGAATTCTCTTCATCAGAATTTTTAATACAGTAATACATTTTATTAAGCCAAATCCTGTTTTGTGAAATTACAGCCCAGCTAGGTAGGCAAATCTTGCTTTCTCAGCCCAGCTGTTTAGAAGCGCTGGTTTCATTTTGTTTAACCTCTCACGAATTTAAAAATAATTTTGTTACGTTTATTTTACCTGGCCATTGTGCTTCCTGTTGTCCTGTCCTGTTGCCGGGGAAAAACGTCTGCACTGTTTGTCCACAATCTTGAAGGAAGTTAAAAGGGGAGGGGGGGATTATTTTTATAGAATTTCTATGCCACCTCTCAGCTGCAAGCTTCCAGGAAAATCATATTAATTTGCAGTGCATAAATAATCAGATTCGTGAAACAGTAAAACATACAAAGCAGAAAATCCAATGAATATATAATAAATGAAGTCAGCATACAGTACAGAAAAATTCAAGGATCATCAAAAACTTGGATAAAACGGCGACGGAGGCGAGAGACTGGGAGGCGCCCGATGACGCGCAACGCTGGGCGAGGCGGAGCCTGACTGGACGAAGCCTGAGCCAGGAAGCAAGTGTGAAAGTCGGGCGCCTGCGCAGTCCCGCCAATCAACAGTTGCCGGGAGGAATGCCAAGAGAGATCGCCGGGAAGAAACAACCACGCCGGAGTAACAACGAGGCCCTCCAACTAGGGTGCCGGTAGGCTTCCCCACCCCTATCATGTGTGGCCCAAGTTAGGGACGAAGGGTTACTAGAACCATTACAGATGTAAACCGCCCAGAGACCCCTAGGGGTTAGGGCGGTATAGCAAGTGGAAAGTTAAATTAAATTAAATTAAATTAAATTAACCTAAAGCTATGAAGGCCCAGGTTCGAAGTGGACAGCTATGGAAATGTGTGGGTTGGTGCCCATACATCTCACTTCCGATGGGGACCCCCGAAGAGAAGCACCCTCTGTAGAATGCTTTTATTCTTGGGCAAGTTCCTAGGAGAGCCAACAGTCCTTTCGCTATTCCGGACCCAGGCCATTTCCATTATAACAAACAAAACAAGAGGATCCAGACTTCTCAAACCATGGCCAGATTTTGAACCATTCACGAAGCCTGTGGTGATCCTTTGAAATTAAACAAGGCTGCTCCAGGAAAATCTTCTCTGAGGTCTGTGATGTGTGTTATCACACGACTCCAACAAACGACTTCTAATTACGTGTTCAATCAAACACGATTCCCAAAACCGTCCCCAGCAATGGGAAATGGGCTCAAGTTAAAAAAAATGTAAGCACTGCTCCAGGAAGTTGCCCATGCCCAGAATTATTAGAGGCAACTTCAGAGCTGAAGAGCTGACAGTCTGGGGGCTTCCGGAGGAAGCAGTGCTTCAAAGGGTTGCCACGAACCTACCTCCGTTTCCACGCAATGCAGCTCTCGATGCTACAATGGGGAAACCTTGCTTTGGTTTTTTAACTGACTGGTGATACACTGGGGAAGGAAGGAAGGAAGGAAGGAAGGAAGGAAGGAAGGAAGGAAGGAAGGAGCTTGTGATTCAACAGCTGTTACTATTAGAATGTGCGCACATACCTATTTGAGCAGGAGTCCCTGGGGGACAAGGCTGCTCCAGGAAAATCTTCTCTGAGGTCTGTGATGTGTGTTATCACACGACTCCAACAAACGACTTCTAATTACGTGTTCAATCAAACACGATTCCCAAAACCGTCCCCAGCAATGGGAAATGGGCTCAAGTTAAAAAAAATGTAAGCACTGCTCCAGGAAGTTGCCCATGCCCAGAATTATTAGAGGCAACTTCAGAGCTGAAGAGCTGACAGTCTGGGGGCTTCCGGAGGAAGCAGTGCTTCAAAGGGTTGCCACGAACCTACCTCCGTTTCCACGCAATGCAGCTCTCGATGCTACAATGGGGAAACCTTGTTTTGGTTTTTTAACTGACTGGTGATACACTGGGGAAGGAAGGAAGGAAGGAAGGAAGGAAGGAAGGAAGGAAGGAAGGAAGGAAGGAAGGAAGGAAGGAGCTTGTGATTCAACAGCTGTTACTATTAGAATGTGCGCACATACCTATTTGAGCAGGAGTCCCTGGGGGACCTGGAGGGCCTTGCAAACCAGGATTCCCATGCGCCCCGGGGTCACCTGGAGCACCGGGATACCCTTGGGGGCCTGGCAAGCTAATGCCAGGCAGGCCTGCTTCACCTGGAAAGCCCTTCGGGCCAGGCAGTCCTGGCTCACCAGCATCCCCTAAGGCACCTCTTACACCATCGCCCTGTAAGAGAGCAGAAATATTAAAGCCACCTGCTTACATGAAGCTCGTCTATCCATTTGTACTACGGAGCTGTTCTGAGCTCTGAACCGAGGTCAATCTAGCTTCCCTCGCCCTGGCAATCAGGCACAGGACAGCAGAAGGCCTCTTGCCATTCAGTGGAGGCAGCTGACTGGTCTTTCTAGAAATCTGCATGCCCTTAATGTGGCCAGGTCGAGCGGGCTGCCAACCTGTTTCCTTTGCATTGCTTTTTGGGGTACCCCGGCTAGTGGATTCCAAAGAGGGCCACTGTACTGAAGGTCTGTTGTTTTCCTGCTTATCATTCCAGAAAAAGAAGCAATTTCTCTGTTTATTGTGTCCACTGACTATAACAAAAGAGGAAACTGTATGGGAGAGATGAGAGGTCTTAGACCCTGAGGATGGGGGGACGGATTTCTCCAGGTGGCCATGGTGGTGCTTTGGACCCAGCAGCATAGGCCCCAGGCCCGTAGCCAGGATTTTGTTGCTTGTGGGGCTGAAGTTCTCAGTGCAGAAAGAAAAGCAGAAATTCTGAGGAATACATCTCAACTACTCTTCTCTTTCTGATTCTTCTCAAGCTATCTGTTTTACAGAGGAGTTCATGCTAGCAATGGCCCTTAGCTTATTAACTGTTTAGCCAAAAGAAAGCTGTTACCAGGATAGCTCCCTAAATTGCAAGCTGTTCACCACTTTAGAGGACAGTTCTCAGCTGCTGCAAGTTAATCACTTCCACCAGCCTAAGCAACAATTCTGAGAACAAGCTGGCAGGTGGGGGTGATGACTTAACTTCTGTAGTCCAGAAAGCTAACACCTTAGGCAGAAAAACTCTCTTAAAGGAGACCCGTTTCTTGACACAGAGTTAGAAGGGATCCTAGAGGTCACCTACACCAACCCCCTTGCTGAGTGCGGGAATTAGGCAACTATAGCACCCCACTCTGCTTAAAGGACCGCATACCTTTCAAAAATGTTTTTAAATGATTTTAAAAAGCATTAACGGGAGAAATTCTTGTGGGGCTGTGTCTTTAAGAAACGGGGTAGAGCCCCCAAAAGCTCCACTGTAGCTACAGGCCTGATATGACCTTTAAGTCGATGGCTGTCAGGCCTGGTGGTGGATCTCAGAGAAGGAGCTTTGTTTGAGGCTCAGAGCCATCATCTTCTCCAAGCATCAAAAAGAGTAAAGACAGGGTTTTCCGGTTTTTGCTTCGCCTGACGGCCGCGCTCTAATGGTGCTCCATATGGGGCGCCTCGTTCCATGGCGGATAGGAGGGGAGCCGACCGTTGCCGGCTCCCCCCGGAGCTCTTGGTGAGAGCTCCAAGCCAGCGGGCCTCGAGTAGTGCCACTCCCAAGGCGCGATGCCAAGGAATTGAGGCACTCTTTGCCCCAAACGTCCTGCTACCGCGGTGCCATCATGGCTTCTAGAGGTGCACACTGGGCGAGCGCTCAGGAGTATCAGCGAGAATGCAAGCTATCTCGACATATAAACGATACCGGAAAAAAACTTGAGTGACCTTACATTAAGCGCATGAACTTTTCAATGGGCTCTGACACCCCCCCCACCAGCGATAGCGGAAGGGAGGAGTATCCCCTCCCAACAAAACAAGACTTTAAATAAAAGCCTTACCAAAACGGGGGAAAGATTCTGGAAAAACGTTATTTGAACGAGCAAGCGCATTGCTACATAAAGCGAATAACGATAACTCCTTTTCTGAACTTCTGTAAACTTCCCGGGAAAGTAAACAATGAGTCGACAAGACAAAATGGCGCTGAGGAGACCTCCTTCAGGTGGTGGCAAACATCATCTCTGGGTTCGAAACCGGAAGCTACCACAGACTTTTCAGCCACGTTGGCTGTAGCATTGCGACCCCTACTGGACCAGATGACAAATCTCAACCAAAATTTTGAAACACTTCAAAAACAGATGTTAAAGAACTCTAATGCAGTCAGAAAAGTTGTTTTCAAAACATCTGCACTTGATCAAAGAGTGGATCAACTACAAAAAGAGAGAGCCTCTGATAAAGAACAAATCCTTAGGCTTCAAGCAGAAGAATCAGCTTATGTGCTGAGGTTCCAAGGTGTTCCTGAACAAAGCAGTGAGAATCTTAAAGAAATCTTGACTCAAGCATTATCGTCGATGACAGGTATGAAGTTTGAAGAGTTATTAAACGATCTTGATGTGGTCTACAGATCATATCCTGAATTTATAAAGAAGAAAAACCTGCCTGGGAAAATTATGGTCAGATTCTCTAAAAGGTCTACAAGAGACGCGGTCCTCAAAGCTACTAATGGGAACACTTTAAAGATGCGGAAATAAGAGTTCTAAAGGATGTGCCGTTTGAAATCAGAAAGAAGCGAAGACACTGTAAAGACTACACTATAAACTACAGATGGCTTCTACCGGAAGGATTAACATTAAAGTACAAGGATTTAAAAGAAAAGATTGACTCTGTTGATAAAGCAAAACGGTTTCTGGAGAAGGTACAAGGAAAACTCCAACAGAGGAAGAGAAGAGTCATCAAGAAGAAGGAGAATACAGCCCATGTGGTTCGAAAAGTTCAGGATCTGAAACAACCAGATCATCTGAAGAAGACTTTCCATCTGAATTGGGAGAAGCAGCACCCAAGCTCCCAAAACCAAAAGATGACTTTGATAAAGATAAAAAGAAGGGAAGAAAGAACAAAAAGCGAATGTAATTGATATGTATTAATCAGAAGGGTTAGATACTATATTCACTTGCTCAGAACAAATATATATATTTTAATCTTTCATTTTTTCTTTTAAGCAGAAAAGAAACTTCACTCATGTATGATATATTAAGAGAAACTTGAATAAGCGTATATTATCAGCAATATACATAACTCCTGTTTAGCTTTTCTTTTAGTTTATACTTTTCTATCTCCTGTAGTTTGTTAGTGTTTACCCACCCTTTGTTTCTTTGTAGTGTGTAGTATAAAAACAGTAAAAAAGTTATTTAAAAAAGGGTAAAGACAGTGTTCCCTCTAAGCTGAGTCAGTGAGACATTAAGACAGTAAGACAGTGAGACATTAAGACAGTAAGACAGTGAGACATTAAGACAGTAAGACAGTGAGACAGTAAGACATTTCTGTCTTAGCTCAGGAAGGATGGCTCCAGAGCAAACTAGTTTATGCAGCAGACAAATCGCTTGCTCACAACTTTAATGCCAGGAACTCACAAAGTAGAATTGTAGCTCACAAGACTGCAGAGCTTAGAGGGAGCATTGGTAAAGAACCTCCATGACTGCAGGTGGAAGGATGGTGGTGGGGAATGAAGTCTCACCACTGGTGGGGGGGGGACTGTGATTTCTAGTGATGCCACCAAAGGTCACCTTACATTGGCTCAAAATACACATTTGCCAACTAGCTGATAAAGCTAATATATATTACAGGTTAGACACGATCTCCATGAAAACCCCCAAAGGAGCTAGCAATGTAAAATGACAGGCTGCGGCTGCTGTTTCCTGAAGCCCGGACACCAGTCATACATCCTAGAGAGTGAAGCAAATGCTCCCTAAGAGGCAACACTTAAGATTTAGGACAAACAGTGGACAAGCCTAAGATCCAGGAATCTTTGACAAGACAGAAGCTGTACAATACTCTGTGTCTGGCCAAACAAATCCTCGAAAGCTTTTCAGCCCCTACAACCAATAGCTGATTGTTCCCACTGGAACGGCAGGCAAAATGTACTATGCAAGAATGCACCGCGAATGAATGATGATCTCCTGAAGGATAAACTGGCATAGCAAAGAGTGGTTTCTACATGGGGATTTTCCCCTGCATGGGCAGCATGCTGTTTACTAAAGCCTGGACACCAGTTGTAGGTCCTAGAAAGTGAAGCAAATGCTCCCTAAGAGGGAATGCTTAAAGTTTAGGGTGAACAGTGGACAAGCCTAAGGTCCAGGAATCCTAGGCAAGAGTGAAGCTGTACAATACTCTGTGTCTGTCCAACCAAATCCTGGAAAGCTTTTCAGCCCCCACAACCAATGGCTGATCGTCCGCACTGGAATGGCGGGCAAAATGTACTATGCAAGAATGCACCAAGAATGAATGGTGTGATGTGATGAATTAAAAGAAGGATCTCCTAAAGGATAAAACTGGCGTAGCGAAGAGTTGTTTCCACGTGGGGATTTTTCCCTGCATGAGCAACGGGAAGTCCCTGTCAGATCTGGGCGCATCCAGATGAGATTGTGCCTACTTTGGGCATGACACATCTGGCTCCCATATTTTCCCCCTCTGAGCTGAAAAAAACCCTTTGTATGATACGGTTCAAAGGGGAAAATGTGGGGCAGCTGAGGGTGAAGCATTCTCCACCTATGGAGAGGCGAATGGAGCTAAGCTCTGGAATGGTAGAACTAAGCTTCAACCCACCCAAACCCTTTAAAGGGCCTTTTACTTTACCCATGTAGGCCACGCTGTAGTGTTACATAGTAGTCTGGCAGGAAAGGGGGGCGTCCAGGATCCAGGAGGGGGCAAAACTGATACCACATTTTTGATTTTGTGTAGATGTGATGGGGGAAAGGAGGAGGACTGGCAGGGGGCGGCAGCAGCAAGCACCGTGGGACCCCCCCCATGTGAAACCTGCCATGGTTACTTACAGGAAGCCCCGGAAGTCCAGGCAAACCATCTTTTCCATCTCTGCCTGGTAAACCATTGTCTCCTTTCACTCCAGGAAACCCAGGGATTCCTGGGTCTCCTTTGACACCTGGTGGAAAAAAACCCAACAACCTTCAGTCAGATACAAGCTATATAACACTACAATCCATGCAACATTCAGAAGAAAAATGATTGCTGGTTGTACCTTTTTCGGTTACGTATCGGGCATCCCCTTTTGGCCCTGGTGGTCCAGGCAGTCCAGGAAGTCCTGAGAGCCCCTATTTGTGTTAAAAGAATCAAGTTAATTGCGGTCAACCTAGTTCCAAAGGGCAACCATGATGGTCTGCAGAAGAGCTAGATTTGAGTCCAATAGCATTACAGAGACCAGCAAGATTTCCACGGTACAAGCTTTTGAGAGCCAAAGCTCCTATTATCTGAGACAAGTGTCGTGAAACTGATGAAGGCAGTTTTGACTCTCTCAAAAGCTTATACCTCGAAACTTTTGTTGGTCTCCAAGATACTACTGGACCCAAGTCTAGCAGTCAGCCGAGTAACAGGTGAAACAAATGAAGATCCTTTCTGTTTCATTTGCTAAGGGCAGGGATTGGTGGCATGAACTAGCACACACAATGCTTGGAAACAAATGTTCAGAGGCAAAAGAGGGATAACTATTTTCCAGTTCTGTACAGATTTATAATATGTGTGTGTATGGGAGAAGGAGAGGGACAAAGGGAGGGAGGGAGGGAGGGAGGGAGAGGGAGAAAGGAGAGAGAGAGGCAGAGGAAGGGGGGGAGAGAAAGAGAGAAGCTCTGCTGCACTCAGAGGGATGTAAAATATATGTAAAATGCTGAATGTATCTGGGACTTCATAGCAGGATCTAAAATGCTGAATGTATCTAGGACTTTATGGCAGGATGTAAAACGCTGAATGTATCTAGGACTTCATGGCAGGATGTCAAACGCTGAATGTATCTAGGACTTTGTGGCAGGATTTTCTTTCTCTTCTGTGTCATCCATATATGGGCGAGCTCTGCAATTCTCAACAGTACAAGGTATGCTCTAACAGGTCAAGCAAATGAAGCAGAGAATGGCAAAGGAACTTGATGAAGTGGATAATGGTCAGCTTCAGACTCTGTTCTCAGTCGTGTGGCTGACCTTCGAGACCTCTTCCGGGAGCATCAGCTTGCCAGATGCCAGCTTGAGATATGAAGGCTTGGAGAAACTGAGTGCTCCACACCACCAGATCACAGGATTCCCTTTTTCTTCATGTGAATTTATTAGTGATGATTTCCAGAGCGTAGTGGGGAAATGAAAATATTGCTACATATTATATATGTCTAACTGCTATTTAAAAAGTTTAGTCTTCTCATCAAGGAAAGACATGAAGCTGCCTTATACTAAATCAGACCCTCGGCCCACCCAGTATTGTCAGTTCAGATGGGAGCGTCTCTCCAGGGGCTCAGTCGAAGGCCTTTTGCATCACCTACTGCCTCATCCTTTAAACTGGAGCTGCCGGGGATTGAACCCGGGACATTACATGAAGAACATTTCTGCAGATGTAAAGGGGAAGCCATGGGTCAGACCCTGTGGATTTGTCCCACTAACGGTGGCACCTTCTACTGAGCAGAGGAGCCTTCCGCTGACACAAGAGGATCGTCTGCGAGGCAGAGAGGTTCTGCCAGGCATTTGGTTAAGGACAGCGATGGCATCCATCTGGCTGGCATTCTTACCTCTTACCCCTTGCCTCTCCCCCCGCAAGGGGGTGGCACCATTAGAAGCTCCGACTGCCATTAATTAAGTTGAGTTTACTGTATTATTAATGTTTCAATCTTAATTTAGTCTGATTATTTACTATAATCATGGTTGTTTTATTTATCGTTGTACATCCACACCGCCCTGAGCCCTGTTTACAGGGAAGGCACTTGAGTTTTTAAATGAGAGAAAACGGAACCCAATCCAGGAGTGAATCCCTGTTTCGTAAAATGTGGCCATGCAACAAACAAGAATTTTGTTATTCTTTTTATGTGTGACGCCTCCTTATATGTGCTTAGATAGTATGGAAATAATATGGAAAATGGGAACGTATCGCAAAACTATCGTACTTTTGCACCGGAAAATCCAGGAATTCCATGCTGGCCTTGATCACCGACTTCTCCCTTTCTCCCAAGTTGTCCAATGGGGCCTGGAAAACCTGGGGGACCCGGTTGCCCAGCTGGGCCCCTTCTTCCTTCATCAGATCCGCATCGACAATCCCCTGGCTCGCCTGTGTAGGGAAAAATACACGTCCCACCTTTTCCTTAGAGGTAAAAAAACCCACACATTCACACAAGGATACACTGACTGAAAAGCAGCAAACGCCACTGTTCCCGTATTGTTGCATCCCATGGAACACAGCAAAAGAGTTTTTCTATGGAAAAGGGGCAGAGCTCAGCCTGTCCTTTGCATGCTGTGGCTCTGCCCAGAAGAACATCCTTTGGATTCAATCACACATTGAACTCAAAAACACGTGAGTCAACCACTTTAGAAGACAGTTCTCAGCTGCTGCAAGTTAATCACTTCTGCCAGCCTAAGCAACAATTCTGAGAACAAGCTGGCAGGTGTGTGTGTGTGTGATGACTTCTAGGGTCAAGAAAGCTAACACTTAGGCAGAAAAACTCTCTTAAAGGAGACCAGTTTCTTGACACAGAGTTAGAAGGTATTCTAGAGGTCACCTACTCCAACCCCCTTGCTCAATGTGGGAATTAGTCAACTATGGCACCCCACTCTGCTTAAAGAAGCACACACCTGTTAAAAAAATGTTTAAAAATGATAGAAAAAAGCATTTAGAGAAATTTGTTATGATGCTGTGCCTTTAGGAAAGGGGGCAGAGCCCCCCAAAGCCCCACCATAGCCACGGGTCTGAGGTCGACCACCTACCACTGTTCTCTGCTCTAAATAGCCCCCTTTCAGGACTGTTAGAAACTGGGGAAGCCTCTGGAGGACAAGCCCCTCCCTGCCTGGATCACTGCTCAGAGCCAACCCTGTGACGGAGGGAGGAGCTTATATCCCACTCGTAGAGGACTGTCCCACAATGAACCACTGGACAAAGACTTTTTAAAGTGCCATGAAGGAAGATGCGTGGGGAAAAAGTTAGAAAAGAGGGGCCGCTAAAGACCTATTGCAGAAAAACTTGTAGCGTAAGTTTTTTGGCAGAGAGAACTGAGAACGGAGCACTAATTAGGAAGAACGGGCTATGAGTGGGAGGACGTGACCCAGATCAGGCCTCTAACCCACAGGACAATTTGCAGCAGACAATGGGCTAAAACACAGCTTACCTTTCTGGCCTTTCAGTCCACGTGACCCTGGGTAACCTTGGCTGCCCCCGGGGCCCGGAAACCCCGGAAACCCCTTCGGCCCGAGAACATACTCTGTCAAAACAGAAAACTAGAACATCAGAGGACCTCGCAGCTTGAGATCGACTTTTTCCATTTCCTAAACTGAAAAAGCCTAGGGAGGTAGTTAGCTCCCCTTGACTGACAGCTTTCAAGAAGAGGCTGGATGAATATTTGTCAGAGATGCTTTAGGCTGGTCCTGCACTGGGCAGGGGGTTGGACTAGATGGTCTGTATGCCCCCTTGTAACTCTACGATTCTATCACAGTGATATCGGTTCCTTCTCACTGCGCCTCCCTGTCTGATCTTGGAAGGAGGAGAGAAAGGGCATTTGCAGTGGGTGGGCAGCTCTCTCTTCCCCACCGTGGAAAGTTCAACCGAAGCATGAATGAAACGTTAAACGGGGTGGAGGTTGTAGTCCTTCACTGGGTGTATATTTGTCTCGAAGAGCAAACACTGGAGAGTCTTTGTAATATTTGCTTTATAGAGACACTCCAAACACGGCTGGATTTGAGTCAAGGAGCACACCTTGGAGACCAACAAGAGTTTCAGGGTTTGAGCCTTCGGAAGTCAAAACTCCCTTCATCGGACACAAGTAGGAATGGAGACGTCTGAGTCTTTTTTTTTTTTGCAGAGCAGCTGGATTCCAGTTCAGTAGCCCCTTAGAGACCAACAAGATATTGGAGACAGAAGCTTTTGAGGGTCAAAGCCCTGATGGACTTATCTGGCAAAGGGAGCGTTGACTCCCCGAAGTTTATAACCCCAACATCTTTTTGGTCTCTAAAGTGTCAACGGACTCAAATCTAGGTGTTCTACTGCAGACCAACAGGGCTAACCTACGAAACGATCCAAAACCAGCAGTGGCTCTACTACTCTGCGTCAGATGCACCCAAACAGGAATTTTGTTCCACCTTCGGCCAACATGCTCTTAATCTGTCCGCCACTGGGTCAAGCGACACATGGCGCGGGAGGATCCATAACGGTCTCTCTCGATGTTTTAGCTTATTATTTTAAAGCAAGGGGGGAGGGGCTCTGCAATGGATCAAAGCAGCGGCTCTGGAGGGTTGTTTTTTAACCCCTTTCCTTGCGCTGGTCTCCTGATTTAAACACCGCCTCAAAACCACCATCGACCCTCCCCTCCGAAGAAGAATGCAAGAGACCAGACCCTGGATTTCCCATGTCATGTGTTGGTTGTTCCTCTGTGTCCTCCAAATGGACAATCCATGTTTTCCACATCCCTCATTTCCTAGGCATTGGTCCATTCCCGATCCCATTCAGGAAAAAAAAATATCACAGTCCTTGGGTATTTCTGCATTCTCATTTTACTCGGCGGTAAGTTCCTGTTCTGGGGGTGGGTTTCCCCCCCCCGTTCTGTGTGTTTGGCTCCCTCTACTGGTCAATCCAATATCACACTGGTTTATTTCCAGCATATCGTGTTTAAATCTGCAGGGAGATATCCTGGGGGAAAAACCTGTGTGATATCGAATTGACCACTAGGCGGAGCAAAACATGGGTGGAACAGACCCCCCCTCAAAGAAACAGGAACTCACCAGCGAGTAAAATGAGAAGGCGGAAAAGCCCCTTAAAAATTTATAACACCCCTTTTATCAAAGTCCTCAATTCCTGTCTCAGCAAAACCACAGGCACAGTGTGAAGTATCTGACAAAGGGAATGCTGACACTCGATAGCTTAAACCCTGGAAATCTTGTTGGTCTTTACAGTGTTATTGGACTTGAATCTCATACACAAGTTTGCTTACATTCACACACAAACAATCTTGTGGATGCTTAACATGGGGCTTTTGCAAATGCATGTTGCGCTTGCTCCTTGTCCGCCATGACGGAACATGCGAAACAGCTCACGACATTTCAAACATTCTGGCTGATCTCTCTCAACAACAATTCCACAGCACGTGGATGGACAGCGGCCAACACAATGTTAACTTGGGCAAAGTGAAGCGATGAAGGGGGGAAAAATTAAAATGGACGAGTTAGAGCTAAGCCTTTTACCAAATGCCTCTTTTTTAAGGATTCATCAATGACTAGAAAGTTTCGGATCTGAGTCCAATAGCACCTTAGAGACGGACAAGATTTTGGGGTAGAAGCTTTATTATTATTATTATTATTATTATTATTATTATTATTATTATTATTATTATTATTATTTGCATTTTTGAGTGTGTGTATGTGCCCGTGCCTGGAAGCCATGGTGACCTCTGGCAACTCCTACTGGGGCATGGAGGACGTTCAGAGAAGTGGCTGATGTAGCCTCCCTGCCCTGGTATTCTTTGGAGGTCTCCCATCCAAACACTTACCAGGGTCGGCCCTACTTAGCTTCCAAGATCTGACGAGATCCAGCTTGCCTGGGCTATCCAGGGCAGGGCAGGGCAGGGCAGGGTATAAGCTTTTGAGAGTCGAAGCTCCCTTCATCAGACAGGTACCCTTGCAAAACTTATACTCTGGAAATCTTGTTGGTCTCTAAAATGCTACTGGGGCTCGAATCTTCTTGTTCTATTGCAGACCAACATGGCTGCCCTCTGAAACTAGAAAGCTCCAGATTCCCACTCAACTGTCCATCTGTTCCAAAACACCTACGCAAGGGATACTTGACAGATCAGTCTTTCAAAAGTACAACCTCATCATAATGGCAGATGGGTGCCAGGTTGAAACATCCAGGCTGAGTGTTTCTCTTTCTCTCGCTCCAGGTGTCTGAAGTCCAGCCATGGCCAGGTGCATGAGCCCTTGGGCAAAAGCCAACGGGGAAGAGTCTAAGGGCTCTAGGCCTTTGGTTTTTAGCCTGTAACTTGCAGCGAAAGCCCTTGGCCACTAACCCAGTGGACATTGCTAGATATGTTGTATACTTCCCCCCCCCCATGTTTTGTTTTGTTTCATTGCTATTCATTAACCTATATACTCTGGTCATCTTTGGAGGCCCTGCTTCAGTTGTCCCTGCAATCCAAAGCTAGAGGGGTAGTGAACTGAGAAAGGGTTAGAAGTTCCAGATGTGATGTCCCCTGTCTCAGATTTCCAGATTGACTGGCAAGAGAGACTAGATACCTAGACAGGCACACACCGACCTTTCTTCCTGTATCTACTCTTCTGCCACTGCCCTCTTTGAAATGCAGATTTGTGTTCTCAGGGATCAATTTCCCCTTTCCTCCTCCTCTCTCTGTCTCTGGATGAAGACGTGCCCTGTACCTGCACACACCGAGAGAGGGAGATGCGGTCCTCTCTTGGCACCATGAGGCAGATGGGCCTCTCACCATCTGTTTCCATCCTTTAGCTAGTAAGTTACCAATCTATCAATCTCTGCTCTTTCCTATCCAAAGTGTACTTCTCAAATAAAGAGAGAATTATCTATATATCTAATAGTGAAGGCGCCCCCTGCGTGCGGATATCTAAATCCGCACATCGGGGGCACCTGGGGGGCAGGGAGATTTTCCTGCACATCTGGGGTGATCCCCAGATGTGCAGAAAAATCTAAAAATTGTAAAAAACTATAGGGGGGATACTGAAATCCCCCCAAAAGTAAAAGAGCGTCCCCTGCGCATGCGCAGGGACCGCTCTTGGAACGGTTTTGGTGGCGGGAGGGGGTAGAAAGCTTGGCCGACTGGCGAGGCCTCGCCAGCGGCGGGGGAGGAAGGAGAAAGTTTGGTGGGCTGACAAGGCCTCTCCACCAGAAGGAGGGAGGGAGGGAAGGAGAAATTTTGGCGGGCTAGGAAGGGGGAAAGCTTGGTGGGCCGGCAAAGCCTCGCTGACACCACCGGGGGGAGGAGAAAGTTTGGTGGGCCAGCGAGGCCTTGCCACTGCAGCTGAGGGGGGAAGGGGGAAAGCTCGGCGGGCCGGCGAAGCTCTGCCACCACGGGGGGGGGGAAGTTCGGTGCCGCTGCTGCTAGGGGAGGGGGCAGCTTGGCGGGCCGAGGTCAGGCCTCGCCGTGGGTGCCGGGGATGGGGACGGGGGACAGGGGAGAAGGCTCACCTGCGTCTGCTTCTCCCGTGGAGCATCTCTCCCCCCCCCACGAGTATCGCGGGTCCCCCTTCTTGTTTCTCTTCTAAACTTGCAATGTGGCTCTGTGTAGTTTTGTAAGCTGAATAACCTGGTAAAGTGACGCTCCTGCGTTTGTAGCTAAGTAATCGTGACTGGACTAACCACACCAGTTAACTTCAACAGAAAGGGCCATCTCGGCCATGGAATCAAAACTTTGGAACTTCCTCTGTCTCCCTCCATCAGTGCCTTTTGCCAGCAGGTGAGGACTTTTTTGTTTCGTCTGGCATACCCTCAATAATAAACAAATGGGAAAAAACACCGTGGAATAAAAATCTAATAATAAATTAACGAATGTCTCTGATTCTGTTTTTGTACAGTAGTCAAGGAACATTACCAGAAAGACAATATGACAGCAATAAAGGCTTGCATAATTCATCAAAGTATCATTCATATAAATGCAGAATACAATCAAATGAAGATGGAAATAAAATAAGCAATTCAATTGCAAACATATATAGAAACCTTGTGAAAAGTGCTAGAAGTTACGGCTGAACAGACCTGAGATGAAACTTACAAGTGCCTAGGGGGCACCTCATTTTAAAACATTGTCTTCCTCAAAGTCAACTTTGGAAATTCAGCATCAGAAGTGCTGTTAGGAATCAGCATTCAGCACTGCCGTTTGAAACAGCCTTAATCTGGAGCCAGTCTTTAAGCCAAAAAGAATTAGCCAATCAAAGTTCTATAAGAGCAACACAGGCCTTTGTTTTCAACAAAGTTGGCAAGGCTATTGATTCTCCTTGATTCGCCTTCTAGTGTTGCTAGTGTATGTATTTTAATTAAATTATTTTATAGTTTTGGGCTCTTTTTGTAGCAGGAACTCCTTTGCACATTAGGCGACACACCCCTGATGTAGCCAATCCTCCAAGAGTTTACAGTAACCCTGTAAGAAGAGCTCTGTAAACTCTTGGAGGATTGGCTACATTAGGGGGGGTGTCGTCTAATATGCAAAGGAGTTCCTGCTACAAAAAGAGCCCAACCGTATTTTTAATTGCTCCTGTGTTTTGATGTTTTTTTATGTTTTCTGCCTCGTGGACCCAGATTGGGTAGAAAGGCAGCCTATTTGTTTAAATTATATGTAAATTATATTATCTGTTTAAATAATATTTTTTCCATAAGTTGCTTGAGGTTCCCACTGCTGGGGAGAAAAGCATGATAAAAATACACTAAATAAGCAAATAATCCTACTTTCTTGAAGTTCAACTGCCTTCTCTTCCAAAAATGCTAATCCAAAAATGCTCTGGCCACTTACCTGAACTACCTGGGGGGCCAGGTGCGCCAGGAAAACCGGGTGGTCCAGGCAGACCATCTAACCCTGGGGGTCCTGGATCTGAAGCAGGCAACCCCGGATCACCAACAAAACCCTTGGGACCCATTTCTCCGGGCAAACCTCTCCCTGCAGAGAAATCTGGAATGGGGAGAATAGATATCTGTGATTTTTACTGTGATCTGGATGAAAAGTTATTGATAACCCCTACACGTGTAGAAATACAAGTGTTTGGTTTCTGATCATGCTAACAACGATGACATTTCTCTTCCGGACACCTTTTCAGGGTAGGGCTTCACCTAATTGTCTAGAGTAGATTAGGAAGCCGGCAGACAGAAGTGACCTGTTTCCAGCTGAACTGCAACAGGATCGAAGCTAAAGACCCCGGTGGGTGTTCCATCTATGCAGGGTCCCAAGATACAAGACTTCAACATGCTGTTGCTATAAGATCCTTTGAATTTTTTTACATATATTACGATGCTGCTGAAATGACAGACTCAGAGGGCATTTTTCAGCAGAATTCTGGGAAGGATGATGTTAAGCACAGAAAATGATTGACAGCGGTGTCAACTTGCACTGATTAGACCTCGGCAGAAGCACTGTCTGCCTCAGGCTTCAAGCACCGATTTTAAGAGCACTGTTGAAGATCACAGAGACACAGTGTTGGAAGGGACTAACTGTGCCATCCTAAACAGAGGTCCTTTCCGCACTTGGATCTCATCCCTGGTTTTATCAGAGTTCAACTCGCGACATAATACCTTGCCTTTATCTCTGGGGTATAACAGCAGGGCTATTTTTGGGCAGGAACGCACCGGAACGGAGTTCCGGCTGGCTCCCAAGTTGGCCACGCCCAGCAGGAACTCATTAGCATAATAGGCCACACCCAACAGCAGGAACTCATTAGGATTGGCTACATTAGGGGTGTGTGGCCTAACATGCAAAGAAGTTCCTGCTACAAGAAAAGGCCCTGGGTTTTGACAACAAACAAGATAAACAGAATAACAAGCAAAAGGTGGGTGTGGCTGGATGACCACACTTCTGGTAACATGGGTGTGCGGCCGTATTTGCTAATGAGCTGTGTTGTCAGGGGTGTGGCCTAATATGCTAATGAGTTTCTGCTGTTGGGTGTGGCCTATTATGCTAATGAGTTCCTGCTGGGCTTTTTCTACAAAAGAGCCTGTAATAACTGCATCCGTTTATCCCGAGACAAGTGTGGGGAGAAACCGGGGTGACCTCCATGTAACGTGGAAACAAAAAATACCCCGAGATAATTACAGAGGTGAACTTGAGTGTAGTGTAGAATGTAAGTTCGGGGACAGGGTTGAACCAGTATTTAAGGTCTAGTGCGGAATTGAAGTCAATCGGCTTAGAAGGAGGTAGCTCTAGTTAGGATGGTGCTGCAGAAGTCCTTATTTGTGACTAATAGGCAAAGGCATCAGTACCCTAATTTCACCTGCCAATCTTCCCCAACTCTCAGGATCCCAGCCTTGAGGAATGGCAAGGACTCCGCCATGGAAGAGGAGGTGTTACAGTGCATAAATACAAGTCAAATATATATAACAGTGCAATAAGATGCTAAAACTTCCAATATCAGCTACAAATATATATTGTACAATATTTTTACAGGTAAGTTTATCATGCGCGTTATGAAATAATACAATCATCAAGGTAAATCCAAAAGCGCAAACACTTAAATGTGGATCAACAATGAGTGAAAACGATGTATGAACGTCAAGGAAGAACTCTTATTCAAGGAAGCGTCATGATTTTTTGATGACGCTTCTATGAATAAGAGTTCTTCCTTGATGTTCATACGTTGTTTCCACTCATTGTTGATCCATGTTTAAATGTTCACGCCTTCGGATTTACCCTGTTGACTGTATTATTTCATAATACGCATGATAAACTTACCTGTAAAAATATTGTACACTACATATTTGTAACTAATATTGGAGGTTTGCGTCTTATTGCAGTGTTTTCTCATATATTTTTGATATAGAAGAGGAGGTGCCAGAAAATCCTTGTGGGAATAATATGTTGTCGAAGGATTTCACAACCGGAGTTCATTAGTTGTAGATTTCCCAGGCTGTATGGCTGTGGTCTTGGCCTTGTAGGACCTACAATGCCAAGACCACGGCCATACAGCCCGGAAAATCTACAACAACTAATTCTTGTGGGCCCTGCAGTTCTGGACAATGACAATGACGACCCCATGTATGGGTTGTTATAACCTCCTGAAGAAGTGTCACATCCACCGCTGAAAACCTTGCTAGCCCCCTGTTCCCCTCACCAAAACCAACAAGGGACTCATCTGGAAATAACTGAATGTGGACCGAGTGCAAGAATCTTGATGGTGGGAGGCTGCCCCTTTAAGACTTCCACGCCTCAGAAAGAAGGCGGAGCATGAGACAGGGGAGGGGCCAGAAAGGAGCCACCTGGAGTGGATCAGGCTCTAGCGCTCATTGGACTAAGTTGTCAGCCTCACGGCTTGTCCTGCAGCCCCTGCTCCACCAGTCCTGCCACCTGCTCCTCTGACCAGTCATGGTGGCCCTAGATCCCACACAGTTGGGGTTGCCTCCTGAGAATTCCACATTGCCCCATGGATCCTCTGTCGCCCACGGCCAGGACAAGATATCACCAAACCATTTGTTCCCTCCTAGCCAATATCCAAATAAGGAAGTGAGTGGGAAATTACCCGGTGCTGGTCCGGGACGACCAGGAATCCCAGGACTGCCTTGTTCACCTCTGTCTCCCGCAGGCCCAGGAAAACCAGGGGCTCCCGGGTCACCTCTTGCGCCTGAAAACACCCACAAGAATACATGTTAAACCTCTGAGCTGAGTATCATACACATGCATTACTCCAGAAGACGCACACCGTATCTCATGCTGGAATAGCCCAGATCAGTAAACTAAGTTTTGATAGATATCTTAGGGCAGCACTCCCCACTGTGGTGCCCATAGGTGCCCGCCAATATCTTCCCTGGCGCCCAAGTGGGCAGGGCCAGGTGGGCCTTTTGACAAGCAGGGCTTCTAATTGGCCATTGGAGATCTGATTGGCTGCACAGATTTTTCTTCAAAAGGCGGCTTTGTCAGTAGCTGCCAACACACCACAAGGATCTTCACTGTGTGACTGGAGGTAGAGCCAGCCATTTTGTGGCTGGGTCGACCTTCTGCAGTAGCCATTTTGTGACTGTGCCTACCACACTGTACTAGGGTTGCCAGGTGAGGCCTACAAGCCAGAGGGGGACTTACCAGAAGGTTCTGGGTGAGGGGAGGGAAGAAGCGTGACTGAACTCCGAAGTGAGTTCCGGGTGAGCTGTCATTGCATTTAATTTTACATGCCTCCCCCTCTACTGGAAATAATGGAGGATGGAGGCACCGTCTTTTGGGGTTCATAAAATTGGACCCCCTGGTCCAATCTTTTTGAAACTTGGGGGGTTTCTTGAGGAGAGGCATCAGTAGCTATGTTGAATACTTGGTGCCTCTAACTCACAAGACAGCACCCCCAGAGCCCCAGATACCCATGGATCGATTCTCCATTATACCCTATGGGGACTGGTCTTCATAGGGTATACTGGAGTGCCCAGTGGCCATTCCCCTGATTTCTGATAGCCCTGAAGCAGGGGAAGGGGCTATAAACCGTGGGATCCCCCACCCCCAACTGGGGATTAGCAACCCTACACTATGCCAGAATTTCACTGGTGCCCACAGGGTCCGAAATATTGGGGACTCCTGCCTTAGGTTAACGGGCTGCATCATTTAATTACAAATACTAGACACAGGCATTCTGGAAATGAGGGCATTCGAGGCAGCATGACTCATGCTGAATTGTCTTCACCCTTCTGGGAAGCATAACCGGGCAGAGAATGTAAGGCACATTTTAAAAATAGCAGAGATTACAACAGAGGAAGCGGGCAAACGCTAGACGATGACTAAATGTACATGTGATAAGACAAAATGATACTATCTTCCAAATGCTTCACGCTAACTGTATTCGAAACCCTTGAATAAAGACTGAAGTTTCATGCTCCCCACCCCCTGCAAATTATGGTTGCATGACAGATAATCATCAACCCCCATTTCATTGATATATAAACTGACATTTCACAAGGATACTATAAGAAGCCCCCAAAGTAAGAAGTCACAGGAATCCCTTCATTTTTCTAAAGCAATGCAGTATAGGAAATGAGCATAGTCCATCACCCGCTGGTGGAGGGCACAATGCATACAGGTGAGTGCAAGATCCCTGAGGCATAGCCGGAGTGGCCCATCCATCCCCAGGAAGAAGAAGAGGAGGAGGAGGAGGAGGAGATTGGATTTATACCCCTTCACTACTCTTCCCTCCATTGGAAATAATGGAGGATGGGGGCACTGTCTTTTGGGGCTCATAGAACTGGACCTCCTCATCCAATCTCAGAGCTTCTTACAATCTCCTTTCCCTCCCCCTCCCCACAACAGATACCCCATGAGCTCTGAGAAAACTTGTGACTGACCCAAGGCCACACCAGCAGCTGCATGTGGAGGAGTAGGGAACCAAACCCGGTTCTCCCAAATTAGTGCGCGCGCTCCTAACCACGACACCAAACATACCCCCATTGACCCATCCTGCCAAGGGCACCAACTGGGCAGCCAAGCACTTGAGCTACCACCCACTTCTGTGCGCAAGCGACATGCACTCCGAGGCGGAGCACATGGACACACAGAGTCTGTGCAGCCCTTGCTGGGGCTTGTGCGTCTGTGTCCTGGCTTCCTTGCCATTCGTTGACAGCTCAGAGGAGACAGGAGGGTAGAATGGCAGACCTTGGAAGCTAAGCAGGGTTGGCCCCGGCAAGCATTTGGGTGGGAGACTATCAACGAAGTTCATGGTCGCTATGCGGAGGCAAGCAAAGGCAAACCACTCCTGAACGTCTGTAGTATGAATGGGAATATAAAGATTTTTATATATAGGTTTTTTCCCTTCTTGATTGCTCATATTCATATTTCTCTGGTTTTTATAGATTTATTCTTTAAGTAATATTTTATTAGGCTGTTAGAAAGGCCTGTTATATAGAAGGCTTTCCTCTTGTAGGTCTGATATTGTTAGCAGACAACATAAAAGGTACAAAGTTCATGATTCTGTAGTTCTTAGGGCAAACCTTTCAATGTCTGGGTCAGATAGGATTTTAGTCTGATATGAAGAATCCTTGCCCATTATCATTTAGGTTAGGTTAAGTAAACACTTAGTTTGACGTAGATATGTTTCTTTATATCTGGCCAATCAGAGGATTATTACTCAAATTACCACTGGGAAGAAAGCAGTCAGTTTTGATGGGTCCTTTGGCCTAACTGTTTTCCGTATTTCATTACAATAAAATGCAAGAACTTCCTCCTCATTTGACTTCATTTTTGGCATGGAATCTAATATGTACAACACGTCTCTTGCCTTGAAAACCTTACAGGGTCACCATAGGTCAGCTGCGACGACAGCACTTTCCACCAGTAGTTAAGCAGGCTGCACAGTGGCTTCCACTGGTTGCTTGAACCAAGGGAACACTGGGAGGGGCCAGACCCACCGAACCCGGCCTCCAAACAGCCTCTGACCCAAGGCAGGCCGTGGGAATGAGCCAGCCCCCCCCCATCCTGGTGTCTGGTTATGTCAAGGGTAGGATCCAGGTATGACTTCTGGATCATGACCGATACATGTCCTGGCATTTGCGTTTCCTTGAGGAAAAGACGCTCCAAATGACAAACATCCGAAGAGTTGTCCTTTATGATTGAGCCCGGCCTGCAAAGACATCCCGTTTTCCAAATTTGGACTCCTTTTCAGCTTTTCGGCTATCATTTCTCATTAGATGCTTGAGTACTTTAACTGGTCAAACCACTTACGGTACATCCCTGGTTCACACGGCGCATAGGAATTCTGCTGAAATGTGCAGGCGGCTGCCTCTAAAACCGCTGCACAACTTGGTATCATGTTGGCATTTCCTTCTTAAATGGAAGCAACGTACCAAACCTGCCCAGACTGTACTCAATGAATTAAAGTTGGGGTCAGTGGGCAATCCATTGACTTGGCTTTGCTCACAAGCGATGACTTCTCTCCCCTCTCCCCGTTTAGTGACAACAGGAACCAGCAACCTACTTCACAACTGTACCTTTTATCAGAGTGGGCTGATGTGCATAAGCTGGCTGGCCTCGAACACCTCGGTCTCCCGGCTCTCCCTGGAAAAGTAAAATTCCATCATCACCAAAAACATCTCCCCAGTTTCAGTACACGATGGGCAAAAGTCAACTATTTCAACTGTCTTGGATGAGCCCGAGAAGCACAAATGTAATTCCCATGCCACTGATTTCTTAAAAGGTAAAGGTTCCCTTGCTCGAAAGCCAGTCGAATCCGACTCTAGGGTTGCAGTGCTCATCTCCGTCTCAAAGCCGAAGAGCCAGCGCTGTCCAAAGATGTTTCCGTGGTCATGTGGCCAGCATGACTAAACACCAAGATGCACGGAACGCTGTTACCTTCCCACCAAAGTGGTACCTATTTATCTACTTGCAATTTCTTGCTTTTGAACTGCTAGGTTGGCAGGAGCTGGAACTAGAGACGGGAGCTCACTCCGTCTTGCGGCACCCAGGTCTCGAACTGCTGAACTACTGACCTTCCACAACCTGCAGTTCAGCGTCTTAACCACTTGAGCCACACAGTGTTTTCTTACAGAGTGTCTTTTGTTTGTATAGATCGCCTTTCTCTTCATTCTCCGGTCTTCATATGCAGGCCCGCTATAATCAAATGTCGCTAAATTGACTGTATCTGCAGCACTGCCAAGATATCACACTTGTGAGTGCGACTGAAGGAACACTGAAGTGAGCCGTTGATTTGTGTATCTTTCAGTGATCACTGCTGCTGATTGATTGAAGATTCATATTCATTGACTGTACAAGCAACTAAATAAAGCAATGAAGTACCTTCATTCCTCTTTGACCGTCTCGGCCAGGGAAGCCATCTGGTCCTGGGCTGCCCTGAAATAAACATGAGACCGGTGGTTTAAACATAGTTAACTAACTAGTCATTAAAGCCAACAAAGTAATTCCAAGATTCTAACTAATCTTCCTTGCCCTGGTCAAGATTTCCTAGGCTTCCTTGAGACGGATGCATAATTTATTTATTTTATTTTACTTGTATCCCACCGTCCCCCTCAAGCGGGCTCAGAGCAGGTCACGACACAGATATAAACAATAAAACAACTTCTCAGAACCATAACAATAAGAGTCCTGAGTAAAAGACAAATGGTGGGCCGGCAATAGTCGATCGTGCAGCTTGTGTTGAAGATCAGGCGGGCGGAAATACGACAAAACGTTCCTGTTAAAACTGATGGTGACGACTGCCATCTGCACCCTAAGGCGGTTTGAGGGCAGTTTGGGCAGGAGGGGCCTAAACGAACGGACGCTTGCCAGTTAGCCAAAAGCTGGGCGGAAGTGCTCCGCTGTACAGGCCCTGCAGAATTTTGTACAGGCCCTGCGGAACCAAGGAACTCCAGGGTTGCTTCTGTAACGGGCAAGCAGTGCAACGGATAAAAACATCCAGATGTACAAATGCCAGAAATGAAATATGACTTTAGAACTGCAGACTCACCACGTCTCCGTCAACTCCTTTTAGACCATTGATGCCCGGCAAACCCTACAAAAGTATAATTGACAAGCAAAGTCAAATGACTGATCTTGTAGTCACGACTACTTTGGAGAACAGGCCCCAGCAAGCCTGAGACCAAAGGAAGAGGGAATATGAAGGGCATCGCATGTTTCACCATAGAACGGCCTAGAGCTGGAGTCCATCTTTGCTCAGAGAAGGGTGCACGAAAGCCCTCCTCTTGTAATCCCTAGAAGCAGGGCTCTTTTTGTAGAAAAAGCCCAGAAGGAATGCATTAGCATAATAGGCCACACCCAACAGCAGTAACTCATTAGCATATTAGGCCACACCCCGACAACACCACTCATTATCATATTAGGCCACACCCCCATGCTACCAGAAGTGTGGTCATCCAGCCATACCCACCTTTTGCGGTTTACCTTGTTTGTTGTCAAAACCCAGGGCCTTTTTTTGTAGCAGGGACTCCTTTGCATGCTACGCCCCTAATGTAGCCAATCCTAATGAGTTTCTGCTGTTGGGTGTGTCTTATTACGCTAATGAGCTCCTGCTGGGCGTGGCCAATTCAGGAGCCAGCCAGAACTCCGTTCCTGTGCGTTCCTGCCCCAAAATAGCCCTGCCTAGAAGTCATCTTGCCCTGACTCAGGTAGCCCGGTCAGATCTCACAAGCTAAGCACAGTCAGGCCTGGTTAGTACCTGGATGGGAGATCACCAAGGAATTCCAGGGTTGCCGCGTAGAGGCAGGCAATGGCAGACCACTTCTGAACATCTCTTGCCTTGGAAACTCCTCGCCACAAGGCAGTTGCGATTTGACGGCCCTTTCCACCAGAATACGTTGTGCCCAAGAGTGAACTTACATTTCAGATCACCACAAATCAACCCACCCGGTTTAAACCATAGCTTCCCTCTGATATAGGAGACAACGGCTCAAGCAAAGATGGCTTGTTACCAGTGTTCCTGCTAAGCTGAGTTAAGTGTGAGCTAGCTCACAGTTCTTTAGCTTCCGGCTCACACATTTTTTTGCCTCAGCTCAGGAAGGGATGGCTCCAGAGCAAACTAATTTATGCAGTCTCCAAATCGCTCACTCACAACTTTGATGCCAGGAGCTCACAAAGTAGAATTTTTGCTTCCACAGCTTAGAGGGAGCAGTTATTACTGGGCCCTCTTAGGTCTCCCCCCCTTGGTTAATTTGACTGGCAAGAAAATTTCTTCCAGGCATCAGATCTGGAGACCAGTCAGCCTCTCTATGGGAGCAGAACTATTTGGTGAAAATCCGACTGGATGCACCAACTAAATCCACGACGCCCAAAATGCCGTCTGTATACAGTGATGGCTCCCAATGTTCCAGAGAAGTGAAAGGAAAGAATCATATGGGGGAGAGAATTCATTCATGACTTCTATCATATTCTTACCCTTTGTCCGGGAAAGCCGGTGATTCCTTCTTCGCCCTTTTCAGCTATATATATATGGGAACCCTAAAAAAAAAAATCACAGCTGTAGTTTAGAACCACAGAGCAGCACAGTGATTTTGCTGTACATGACTTGCCTTCCTCTCCTCATATCGCACTCTCTGATGGAACTGTCCTCCCTCCTAGAGTCAACTGAGGGGGCTATGGTGATTCATGTTCCTGCAAACGCAAGCCTAGACTACTGTAACACGCTCTTCATGGGGCTGCCCTTTAACTTGGAAAGTTCAAGTCATGCGAAACATG
Organism: Gekko japonicus; assembly: GCF_001447785.1. Classification (NCBI taxonomy): domain Eukaryota; kingdom Metazoa; phylum Chordata; class Lepidosauria; order Squamata; family Gekkonidae; genus Gekko; species Gekko japonicus. The sequence goes on along the minus strand of NW_015168086.1, from coordinate 202,436 downwards.
ATAGCCCATTTGTTGACAGGGCTGAGCCACTCAACAAGCACCTTATGCCTGTTTCAGAACATCTTCACTGGTTGCCAATTTGTTTCTGGGCAAAAAATTAAACTGTTTTTCCCCCCACCTATAAAGCCTCTGAAACCCAGGTGTCTGAAGGACTGTCTCTCCTTGTGTAAACCTGCATGCCAGCTGCACCCTTTGTGGTGACTCCCAGTCGTGCCATTTTCTATGGGTGTGAAATCTGCCTCAGCCCATTTTGAGGCTTTCCCAGTGGCAGCCACTAGGGGTGTGAATTCAGTATACACCAAACTGAATAAATACCCAAAAAATACCTTATTGGCATTTTGGGGGTATTTATTCAGCTGAATGCAGATTGGACAATCTGATTCAGCTACTGATATAGCTGGTGTGAATAAAAGCCGATATTATTCAGCTTTTAATCGGGCTAGCTATATTGCCGAGTTGTGCTGCTGCGGTGGTGCAGCTTGGAGAAGGCATTCCCTTCACTTGTGGAGGCGTGATGCGGCAGCAGTGTGACTCCGCAAGTGAAGGGAAGGCATTTTTAAAATGCTGAATAAATTTGGGTTTCCTAATTATTTACCCGAATCCCAATACCATACCGATATTGGTATTCGGGAATATCGGGAAATGCTGATATTTTTCGGGTCCAATGGACCTGAATATGAAAAAAGCTGATTTTCCCCCCTGCACACCCCTAGTAGCCACAACCCACTGGAATGGCGTCTAAGAGGAAGACAGGAGGTTCTCCGCCTTGTTAGCTCTCAGAGAAGCAATTCAAGGCAGTCCTGCTTAGAAGAGCTTGTAGAGGAGGTTTCTTATATACAAGCATGGAAGAACAACAGTTGGCTCAAAGCCTGTAAGATTGGTTGCTTCCTCTCCAGGTCAGATTTCTCTGTCCCCTGTCCTAGCTTTGGGAGAAAAGTCTCTTGCCTTGGCATTGTTCTGAAACTGCAGCTTGCAATTGGTAATAAACTGTCTAATCTAAGGTTTTTTCAGGATGTTATTGGGATTTTTAGTAGCCAATCATGCCAAGAACTAATTTCCGAGACAGTGTACCCCACCAAGCACTGCCACCCTCCTGCATTCACCTTTTCCCAGCTGAGGCAGGAAAGAGCATAAATTCCCAACAAGGGCAAAGGAGAGCCAGCAGCAGTGGAGCTCTGTTTGCATCACAGTTTGTATCCTAGCAACAAATTAGCTCTGCGCTAAGTTTTGCAGGGCATTCCTTTTAAGGGCTGACTATCCCTTTCCCTCCTCCTTCTTTTAAACTCTGTAACAGAGTTTACAGTCTAAAGGCCACCAGAGCTTTAGGTATCTGGAGCAAACCTAAGGTCACAATTACAGTTGCCAAACTCTAGGTGCAACCTGGAGATCTCCCACTATTACAACTGATCAGTTCCTTTGGAGAAAATGGCTGCTTTGGAGGGTGAACACTACAGCTTTGTACCCTGCTGAGGTCCCTCTCCTCCCAAACCCTGCCCTCCCCAGCTCCACCACCAAAATCTCCAGGTACTTCCCCATCCTGGGCTGGCAACTCTAGTAGGGTTGCCTAGTCCATCTTCCTGGAGGGGGCGGGGCATCCTCGACGTGATGACACCATTGTGGTCCACCCCCCCCCCCCCCCCCGCGTGCCAGATCTCCAGAAACGGCAGTTCCCTGCACTTAAAAAAGCCGGTGTTTCCCTTTTAAGTGCAGGAGCCGGCGTTTCCCCTTTAAGAGCAGCCGCATTTCCCTTTTAAGTGCACGAAGCTGGCATTTCCCTGCAAGCCTGATCTCAAGCGGACATCGGGCTTGGGAGGAAACACGGGTTCCACACACTTAAAGGGAGAGAGAGGGGTGGCTGTGGGTGTTGGGGCTTCCCCTGCTGGCCATCTGGCTGGCGGCAGGTAGAACCCCCCCAAAATGGGGGACCCCTGGCAAACCGGGGGGGTTGGCAACCCTAAACTCTAGTCATTACAGGGACCTGGCACCCATAACTGTCAAGGCCTGCTGCAAAGACAGCTAAAAAAGCCTCAACTCTTCAGCAAAAAGCCTGGGTAAAGAAACAGTTCGGCATGGTGCCTAAAGGATCGTTACTGTCACTTAGTGTTGATGGTTTTTAAATTGACTTTGCTGGTTTAATGTGGCATCATACACTTGCTGGCTTGAGCCTCTTTGCAGGCAGTGAGCAGGGTAGAAACAGTTTAATAAACAAACAAAACAGACAGAATTAATTTCCATGGACTCACTGGAATTCCAGGTTCTCCCCTTATTCCTTTTTCTCCTTTAATTCCCTGAAAAAATATAAAAAAATAATATTTAATGTTGAAATAAGACATTTACATGAATCAAGGAGCGATTTTGAAATCTAAGCCGCAGACATTACAAAACTGGAATATGTACTCTGATCAGTAATAATTGACAGCAGATCTCCAACAGCTGTTCAGAGCATACTTAACTTATAGGTATATGTTTCCGTGGGGAAAATGTAACAAAAATATTTTTTCAAAAAAGGGTTGCCAGGCTCTGCAACCTGCGGGAGGCTTGCGGCTGGGGACATGAGGGGGGGCGGTGACGTCCTGTGTGTCTCTGTCACTTCCAGGGGAAACCCATAAGTGGCATAGGGTAGCTCTAGGACAGGGGTGGCCAAACTGTGGCTCGGGAGCCACATGCGGTTCTTTCACACATGTTGTGTGGCTCCCACTACAATGGCTAGGGAAACAAGTTCAAGCATATTTCATATATATATCATTTCTTTAATTCACCTTTCCCTTATATTAAATACTAGTGATAAGGCCCGTTGGGGAAAAGAATGCAACAAGCTCTAGGGAGAGGGTCTGGGAGAGTGCTCCCGCCTGCAAACGTGGCCCACATCCGCCCTGCAGATAGCTATCTAAAAGGCGGGGAGTGAGGGTGGGCGGCATAGGAGAGGGCACATGCCACCCAGCCCTCCCAGCAGGTGCAGAAGGCGGAGGGGGGGCAGAGACAGGCGAGCACGGTGGCAAAGGAGAGGCCACATACCACCCGGCTGTACCAGTGGCTCCGGAGGGGGGGGGTGAAGACAGCCTGCGCGCTGGCAAAAGACAAGGGCGCATGGCAGCTGGCCCTTCCAGATGCTTTAGAAGCGGCGGGGAGGCAGGCCGGCAACGTGCGGTGCACCAGGGATAGAGAGGCCGCATGCCATCCAGGCCTCCCAGCGGCTGCAGAAGTGGGGGAAGGGAGGCGGGATGGTGACGTGCAGCGCGCCGGGGATGGAGAGGCCGGACGCCACCTGCCCCTCCCAGTGTCTCTGGAGGGGGGGGGTGAAGATGGGCTGGCAAGCCAGCGGA
>NW_015168086.1:198956-199079 GCF_001447785.1 Gekko japonicus | reverse complement strand
GGGGGGGGGGAAAGGGGGGGCCGCCAATGGGCGGCGTGGTGGGGAAGGACATGGCCCACACCACCCAGCCCTTCCAGCGGTTTGCCGTGACAGGTCAGGCGGCGGAGGCGCTTGCTCCTGGGG
>NW_015168086.1:194893-195133 GCF_001447785.1 Gekko japonicus | reverse complement strand
TGTGAAGTTGAATCAATTCAATCATCCTTTTTTAGACAAATTATGGTTTTCCCAAACTGTGTTTCTTACCATGCATTGTGCTCTGAATTAGGACTTAATTTGATTGAAACCAAGACATGGGTGTTAACGGTCCGTTACTGGCTTAAATTGTATTTTAACATGGAAGATGGTTTGCTTTTGTCCTTTCTGTTAAAGGAAATTCATAATACCTCTTGGGACTTGAATATTTGATCCAAAATA
>NW_015168086.1:194586-194749 GCF_001447785.1 Gekko japonicus | reverse complement strand
GAATGATGTGGGATGTATTCCCCAGTATTTGTATAATTTGGATAGCCCTAGCCATCGAAGAGCTTTTTCCCTTGCTCAAGTAAATGCCTTCCCATCAAAACTACTGTATGGTAGGTTTCATAATATTCCTAAGTACGAACGGAGATGTGACTGTGGTTCAAGC
>NW_015168086.1:192245-194560 GCF_001447785.1 Gekko japonicus | reverse complement strand
CTTGATTCAATTGATCACATACTGCTAGACTGTTTGTTGCATGTATCTGCTAGGGAAAAATGGTTAAACTCTTGGTTGCATGGTAAATATCACCTTTCTAATGAAAGAAAATGTCAAATTCTATTGAATGATACAACAGCAGAGATTACAGTGGCAGTGGCTAATTTTTTAGTCAATGTGATAAGAGTGAAAAATTTGGGAAACTCCGTTTCAGGATTTTATAATTATTTCAGTTTTTTAGTTGACTGTGTCACTTTCTGTTTCTGATTTTAAAGTTGTATATGCTATTAAAGGTTTATTGATTGATTGATTGAGACTTTGGAACTGTTGTATGAATAGAGTACATGGATATTAGTATCTTACTAAGTGTTGAATATGAATATATATATTTATTGTAATTTGTTCAAGATTTTTAAAATTGTATTTAGTCTCTTACTGTGAATCGCTCTTTAAAGCCAGCAGTTGACAGTTGGACCTGCAGCCTTGCTTGCTTTAAAGGGCGAGAAGCTCTCTCAGGGCTCCCTTTTGCTTCCCCCTGAACCCTGAAATGGCTGCCAACCCTTTAAAGCAACCAGATGATGGGTGGACCTGCCATGCTTCTTGATTTAAAGGGTGGGAAGCCTTTTAGGCCCTACCTTTGGCTTCCCCCCTCTTGGAAGGGGTGTCGTCAAACCCAGCACTCCAATAGCTGCCCGCCATTACAGGGGGCATCTCATTCTTCCTTTCCCCCATTACTTCCACCCCTCCTTCCATCTATTTTCTCTTTCTTTCTTTCTTTCTTTCTTTCTTTCTTTCTTTCTTTCTTTCTTTCTTTCTTTCTTTCTTTCTTTCTTTCTTTCTTTCTTTCTTTCTTTCTTGCCTGCCTGCCTGCCTGCCTGCCTGCCTGCCTTCCCTCCCTTCCATCTAAAGTTACCAATTTAATATTAATAAAAGCAAATTTGCATATTTTCCAATAAAAATGTGTGTAATATTTGTTGAAGTCTTGCAGCTCTCATACATCTGATGTTTATTCTGTGTGGCTCTTAACATTAAGCAAGTTTGGCCACCCCTGCTCTAGGAATCGTCGTAAACTCTATGGTTTACAGAGTTTCCTGTGATTCCAAGAGTTACCCCAGGTCACTTCTGACACCAACGGAGCAGTGGTGGGCAAAGATGGCTGCCAGCAGGGGGCCTCCCGATATAGCTGGGGGCATGGCAGCCTTTGTTTGAAAACACATTTGCCACAATTTTGCCTTTGGGGAACATTATTGATGGCCCACACCACCCAGCCCTTCCAGCGGTTTGCCGTGACAGGTCAGGCGGCGGAGGCGCTTGCTCCTGGGGTAGCAGCTGCTGCCGCCCTGCCACCACTTGGTCCTCAGCCACTTGCGAGTCCGCCGGGGCACTGCGTCGTCGCCCCGCGGAGCGCTTGTGGGAGCGGACGGGGGCCGTGTGAGTGGCTCAGCCAGGAGGGGAAGAGGCGGCGGCCTCCTCCTCCTCAGGGCTCTCCATGAGGGAGACGGAGGAGTGAAAGAGTGCCGCTGTTGTCTTTGGCTCTCTCACAGAGGGGGGAGGCAGGCCGGCAATGTGCTGCGCACCAGGGATAGAGAGGCCGCATGCCATCCAGGCCTCCCAGTGGATGCAGAAGTGGGGGAGGGGAGGCGGGACGGTGACGTGCGGCACGCCGGGGATGGAGAGGCCAGACGCAACCTGGCCCTCCCAGTGTCTCGGGGGGGTGGGGTGAAGATGGGCTGGCATGCCAGCAGAGAGGCTGCAGACCACCCGGCCCTCCCAGTGGCTTTAGAAGCCAGGGGGGCAAAGGTGGGTCGCCAATGGGTGGCGCGGTGGGGAAGGACATGGCCCACACCACCCAGCCCTTCCAGAGGCCTCCCAGTGGTTTGCGGTGACAGGTCAGGCGGCGGAGGCGCTCGCTCCTGGTGTAGCAGCTGCCGCCGCCCTGCCACCACTTGGTCCTCGGCCACTTGCGAGTCCGCCGGGGCCCTGCGTCGTCGCCCTGCGGAGCGCTTGTGGGAGCGGACGGGGGGCACGTGAGTGGCTCAGCCAGGAGGGGAAGAGGAGGCGGCCTCCTCCTCCTCAGGGCTCTCCATGAGGGAGACGGAGGAGCGAAAGAGTGCCGCTGCTGTCTTCAGCTCCCTCACAGAGGATGACGGGCGGGCCATCAGCCACCCTCCACTGGGGCTTCCGCGCTGCCTGGGCCGGCGTCCCCCAGGCCAGCCAGTGTCCTCTGTGGAGTGTCAGTGAGTGTCCATCCCCTCCATCAACTCCCAGGACACTGAGGCCGAGAGGATGCGGGGTGCGTCCGGTGGGGGGGGGGA
>NW_015168086.1:185560-191774 GCF_001447785.1 Gekko japonicus | reverse complement strand
GTGTCACACAGTGGCCAGAAATACCAGGTGCCATCAGGAGGTCCACCAGTGGGGCCAGGACATTAGAAGCCCTCCCACTGTTGACCCCCCCAAGCACCAAGATGACAGAGCATCACTTGCCCCAGAGTCCCTATCTATACCTTGTGGCTAATAGCCACTGATGGAAGCCACATCTGAAGGCTCTGCCTGTCTGAGCTGGGACAACAAAGGGATGAGAATACTGTGTGGATTTCTTGGTATCCCATCTCTGAAAGGATGTCGCAGAGCTGGAAAATAGGTGCTAAAACGAGCAACTGAAAAGATCAAGGGATCGGACACATTTCATATGAGAAGATCTAGAAGATGACTGGAGGGGGGCATGAGAGAGATTTCTAAAATTATGAATGGTATGGAAAAAGTGGCCCTGACGTGGATGGCCGAGGCTAGCCTAATCAGATCTCAAAAGCTAAGCAGGGTTACCCTGGTTAATGTTTGGATGGAAGACTATCAAGGAACTCACGACACAGAGGCAAGCGACTGCAAACCATCTCTGATTGTCTTTTGCCAAGAAAACTCCAAGGGGGCACCATAAGTTGGCTGTGACTTGACGGCACTTTCCATCACCACCATGAATAATGTGGATAAAGAGACACCCTCCTCATAATTTGAACTCGTGTGCCCAGAACATATGGGACAACTCATAGAAGGGAGAGCACATTCAGCCAAAATTTAGCATGTAGCATACATGCACACACACAAAAAAATCGGCTTTTTTCGGACTCGGGTCTAATGGATATATCAGTATTTCCAATATTCCCGAATCCCAATATCAGTACAATTTGGGTAAATAATCGGGAAACCCGAATTTATTTGGCATTTAAAAATGCCTTCCCTTCACTTGTGGAGTCATGCCACCATGTGGCACACCCCCATGAGTGAAGGGAAGTCAAGTGCCTTCTCCCTTAATTTGCAGAGTAGTGCCGTCGTGGCAGCATGCCTCCACGAGTGAAAGGAATGTCTTCTCCAAGCCACAGTGCTGTTGCTGCAGCGGTGCAACTCAGCAATATAGCTGGCCCGAATAAAAGCTGAATAATATCAGATTTTATTTGGACCACCTATATCGGTAGCTTAATCAGATTGTCTAATCTGCATTTGGTTGAATAAATACCCAAACAATACCGATACGGTATTTTTCGGATAGTTACTCGGTTCCCTGGTAGTAAGTGTAAACACATGGGGCTCTTTGTATCTGTGAATAAGAACCCTTGAAAAGCAGGGTTCCTGGGAGTAAGGATGGAGTAACATGCAAGCAGGTTCTACTTCTACTTTCAGTGGAGCATGTGTAAATGGTGGGGGAAGGGATGGTAGTACAGGGCAATTATGCCCTCTCATCTGTGTACACTGTCTGTACATGGATATGCTGTGAAGTGTACAGGGCATCCAGCACCCCCTGAACATGACCGGTAGGATTGAGACTGGTGCTTGAGTTACAGTGGAATGGGGGTGAACCCAACCCCTTACCTCTAGTGGTGGGTGACCACTATTGGTCAAGAAGGACCAAGCCTCCCCCTTCCCATCCCTGATTCTCATGCCTAGGTCTCTCTGCCACAACTCCCTGTGACTGCCTTACAAAGGCAGCCTGGTCTCCCGACCTGTACGTTTCGATACGATTGCTGTCTTCAGCTCCACCCACTTTATGATTCCAATCCGGATTTCTTTTTAGCTTCCTGGCTCCCCATTTGCTCTTCCCGCCCCGCCCCCCCTCCGCTGCTGCCCATCGAAGTCTATAACAGGTCGATAAGGCATAAAAATAAACACATCTGAGATATCGATGGGATGGAACGTGTCATCAAATGTACAGATTTTTAGAATCCAGAACTTGAAAGGATAAAGTCATGGAACTCTTTTCAAAATTCTTCTTCCCTTTGTTAAACGCCTACCTCCTTTTTTCTACAACTGAATTAATTTCATATGGGTGATCTGTACTGCTCTGTGTAGGAACAGAGCAGAGGTCCATCAGTGGCTATTAGCCACAAGGTATAGATAGGGACTCTGGGGCAGGTGATGCTCTGTCTTCTTGGTGCTTGGGGGGGGGTCAACAGTGGGAGGGCTTCTAGTGTCCTGGCCCCACTGGTGGACCTCCTGATGGCACTGGTATTTCTGGCCACTGTGTGACACAGAGTGTTGGACTGGATGGGCCTTTGGTCTGATCAAACATTGGCATCTCTTATGTTCTTATGTTTAACATGGGATGAGGTGGTGGTTTGGAGGACCACTGAGGGAAGCAAAACTGAGAAGGACTTGGAGGTGGGAGTTGGTGGATTTCCTTAAGGGTCTCCTACTTTTCCTTGGCCCTGACCTGGATGGCCCAGGCTAGCCCAATTTTCTCAGCTCTCGGAAGCTAAGCAGGGCCAGCCGTGGTTAGTACTTGGATGGGAGTCTACCAAGGAAGCCCAGGGTTGCGCCACAGAGGCAGACAATGGCAAACAACCTCTGAACGTCTCTTCCTTTAAAAACCCTACAGGGTCACCCTATGTCAGCCGTGACTCGACGGCACTTTCCACCACTACCTTTCCCTCATAATTGTTTTTGTATTTTTAAAAATAATTTTCATATAATGTCATAATTTGAATTGTATTTTTATGCCTTGGTGTAAGCTGCCCAGAGCCTGCCTTGATACGGAGGGCGGGGTATAAATTGAATAAAATAAATAATCTGAGCAATGTTCTGGAGTGGAAATCGGATTTACTTCACACTGTGCTTAATTCTAAAATTCACTAGTGCAAAGTGCAGTGATGGCCACTAGATGGCCTTTTAAAAATTAGACACATTCGTAGAAAGTTTCAAAAATTAGGGATGATTGAATCTCCGAGCTCCATCCAAGTTAGGATACTATTTCCCTCCACTTTCAAGGATTTGCTTCATGAGCAGCGTTTGCAAACCCTGCAGAAACCCAGAAGCATAGTGCTAGCTTCCCAGCCGGGAGACCAATGGTCGCCCGGTTACTGTAAATAGCCTATCGGGAGTAGGGGGTGTGTTTAGGTATGCTTGGTGGCGGGTTTTCTGAACATATATAAACCGGCCTGCGAGCCGGTCAGTTGTCTTTGTCCTGAACTAAATAAAGGTATGCTTAGCTGAAATCACTCTCCGTCTGCATACTTTTCACAAACCCTGCAGAAACCCAGAAGCATAGTGAGAATAGTCCACCCCTACACTCTGGCTGGGGAAACAAATGTTTAAAGTATCACAAGAACGTACGTCTGCATTCATACAGCTTAGGGACCATAGAAAAAGCAGTCCATGACCTGGCTAAGGTTCCCTGTTGTCTACCAGGCCAAAAAAAAACCCTAAGAAATTTGCTAACTTAAATTTTATTACGATCCTCGATCAGCCAGCGATGACATAACCCACAGATTCAACAGCACATAAAAGTAATATGTACATACAATAAAAATTCATAGCCTTGTGAAAACTAATTTACACGATACGGTGGGGACAAGATGGCGGGCAGATGAACAGCTTCAGCTAGCTGCTCTGTGGTTTTTTTAGGGTCCTTATAAGGGAGGCCGAGGGCCAAAGAATAGATTCTTTTGAACTATGGTGCTGGAGAAGACTCTTGAGAGTCCCTTGGACTGCAAGAAGATCAAATCAGTCAATCCTAAAAGAAATCAACCCTGACTGTTCCCTGGAAGGCCAGATAATGAAACTGAAGCTCAAATACTTTGGCCACCCAATGAGAAGTGAGCCCTCATTGGAGAAGACCCTGATGCTGGGAAAGATTGAAGCTCAAAGACGACGGGGACAGCAAAGGATGAGATAGTTAGACAGTGTACAGGATGCAACGAACATGAAATTGAGCAAACTTCAGAGGACAGCGGAAGACAGGAAGGCCTGGCGTGATGTGGCCCATGGGGTCGCAAAGAGTCGGACTCGACTGTGCGACTGTAACAACAACAACAACAAGTTTTTAAAAGCATATTTTAATTGACTGGGTTACCTTATCTGTGTTGGACTCCTGGATATTTGAATTAATTGGATTATCTGTATTTTTACACTTCAGACGCCAGCTGGACTGCCTACCTATGTTGCTGAATTTCACAGCTGCTTATATGAGATACTGGCAAGCCAGGATCCTCCTCCCAAAGAAGCAGATGATAGCGTTTAATTACAGACGCCAAATAGGGGGAAGAAGAAAAAACAAGCTAGACAGAATCCAGATTGATACTCTCCATTAAAATCTTCCAGACAGCTAAGCACTGACGACCCACTAATGGAAGAACTAGTAAGTGAAATTTCTACCTCCTTCTCCCCTCATAATTACAAGGTTCTGGAATTAGATGAGGAACCACTTATCCAATTATACCCTGACCACCCTTTCTCATTTTAGGAAGGATGAGAGAATGGACTGAAGAAATTTGTTTCCTGAGGTCTCTGGCTACATGTTGTCATAATTAAAGAATCTCTGGAAAAGCACATCCAAAAGTTCACTGCGCTTTTGTAACACTGGCAATTCTGGTAAGGTGACAGTTATAGACTCATATTAGAGCATCGCACAGCTGTGAGTCACTGATGCAGCATTAAGAGTGTAGCATGTAATTACGTAAATCTCACAATACAAGAACTCGTGGGCACTCAATGAAATTGCTGAGCAGTCGGGTTAGAACGGATAAAAGGAAGTACTTCTTCACCTAAAGAGTGATTAACACATGGAATTTACTGCCACAGGAAGTGGCGGCTACAAGCATGGACGGCTTCAAAAGGGAATTAGATAAGCATATGGAGCAAAGGTCCATCAGTGGCTATTAGCCACAAGGTATAGATAGGGACTCTGGGGCAAGTGATGCTCTGTCTTCTTGGTGCCTGGGGGGGGGGCAACAGTGGGAGGGCTTCTAATGTCCTGGCCCCACTGGTGGACCTCCTGATGGCACCTCGTATTTCTGGCCACTGTGTGACACAGAGTGTTGGACTGGATGGGCCTTTGGCCTGATCCAACATTGGCGTCTCTTATGTTCTTATTTAATACACATAATGGATTCTGGGTAAGATGCCTAAAATGTGAAAAGTACAGAGCCATGAAATTGAAAATACAAAGCAAAAACAGGAGTCCATGGAGAACACAGGGGAACTTTTTATTAAAAACCCATGGTTGTGTGCTTCATTGATACGTGTCTCCAGAGAGGCAGAATAAAAAATGGGTAAAAACCGCAGTTTGAACTTGGTCAGTGCTCATGGAAAGTCCCGTGGATTGAGATCTGATCTGATCTGATAAACAGTCCAGGAAAGGCGGGGGGGGGGGGGGGGAAAGCGGGGGGCAGCCTAATGTGGTGCCCACCGCCTCATCTGATCTGAGAAACAGTCCAGGGAAGAGGGGGGGGGGGAGATGCTGATTCAATCACAGAACTGGATGTAACGGAATTCACATGCTGGAGACAGTAAACAGGGAAGGGCCATTAATCGGATGGCTTCTTTGTGAATTTCCAAAGGTCAGTGTCCTGAAATAAGTATGATAGATTTGTCAGAGGGTTTTTTTTCCCTATCTGCATTTTGCAACATATACTGGCATAAGTTAAAGACATAAACTGAATGAGAAACTTCTGGCTACAGAATTTATTATGTTTGCATGTATCGGGCACCAGTGAATGAATCAGGTGTTTGAGAGCTCCTTCTAAAGAAACCAGTTATCATTACTCATATTCTATCACAAATACAAAATTCCTTGGATTCGATTTACCTTTTCACCTTTTTCTCCGTAAAAGCCAAGACCTCTGTTGCCCTGAAATGACAATTAATTAGCATTTAGCTAATATATTGTATTCATGTTTAACATTCTCAGACTGATGGTGTGGGCAACCCAATTAAAACCTAGGAGCTGAGTTGAGTTCTTTCTTTGCAATGTCACAACTTGTAAGTATATATAACCATTCTACTGCCAATTAAACTATTCTGGCATGGCATTTGGGATATAATTAAACATCACCTATATGAGGCAGCTTGGTGATTTTCTTAATACTTTAAAAATAATCCATTCTCAGGCCACTTTCTCATGGGAAGAGGGTAGAATGTTCACTTGAGTTAAAGGTAAAGGTTCCCTTGCTCGAAAGCCAGTCGAATCCGACTCTAGGGTTGCGGTGCTCATCTCTGTTTCAAAGCCGAAGAGCCAGCGCTGTCCGAAGTCGTTTCCGTGGTCATGTGGCCGGCATGACTAAACACCAAGGTGCACGGAACACTGTTACCT
>NW_015168086.1:177267-185481 GCF_001447785.1 Gekko japonicus | reverse complement strand
TGTTAGCCTGTGTGCTGTTGAAGCTGTATTGGATAAGATTGATATCATTATTGAATATAATAAGACAACCAGAGATTCGAATTTTGGTTGATAAAGAGTTCCATCGAAACGAACAACCATTCGAGATGTTCGTATAAACATCACGAAGCATCACTGTTACCAAGTTTATTATTGTCTATTTACTGTAATTTGTGAACCTTGCAGCAATTTCTTATCTGTCTAGATCTTGGAAGCTAAGCAGAGTTGGTCCTGATTAGTATTCAGATGGGAGACCACCAAGGACGTCCAGAGTTGCTACACAGAGGAAGGCAATGGCAAACTACCTCTGTTCATCTTGTGCTTTGAAAACCCTGCACGGTTGTCATCAGTTGGCTGCAATCTGACGGCACTTCCCACCATCACGAAGCTAATATCATTTTCTCCACTGATGGTAAACTGGTCCTTGGACTCTTCCACAGAAAAGAGCAGTTGCTAGAATCACATTGCCAGTCAAGAAGTTCTCTCTTTTCACTGACAGCATGGCAAAGAATGCTAGCAAACATGGCGTTATACCGTCTCCAGCTGCAGTTTTGGCTCTCTATAATGGGCGCAGGCCCAGATAACCCAATGGTCACCACGTGGTATTGCGGTTACAGTGCTGGATTAGGATCTGGGAGACCCAGTTTCAAATCTCCGCTCTGCCACGGAAGCTTGCTGGGTGACCTTGGGCCAGTCACCTATACCAGACCTAAGCTAGCTCACAGGATTGCCATGACGATAAAATGGAGGAGAAAAGAACACTGTAAACCACTTTGGGCCCCCACTGGGAAGAAAGGTGGAGTATAAACGAAGTAAATTATTAAATAAGCAAATTTTAAACTGGTGGAGGCTGACTCTTTTCTCTTTGTTCACCCTTTTGCTAACTCCCCCACCCCCGTTGGTCCTGCCTCAGTTCCTTTCAGAGCTATGGCTGATGGGCAAATTTCTCATCTGTCTACAGGCCCTTCATGAACTTGACTTTCCTGGTGTTGGGCCCCACGCAAGCTCGCTCAGTGGCCCTTTTAGAAAGCTGAGAAGGAAGCACGTTTTGTAAGGACCCTTCAGTCCCTTCTTTGGTTTGCCACGAGCTCTCGTCTTCAGTGGAAAAGGCAGTGAAAGATTAAAAGTTTTGTCTAACATTGAGCACTGCACACCCACCAGTCTTCTGCATTTAAGTTTTTTTGTTGTTGAAATGTTTACCTACACTTTGGCCAGCTCTGGGTTAGGATATTCCTGGGGTATAGCCTGGGGAGGGCAGGGTTTGGGCAGGGGAGAGACCTCAGTGAGGTATAGAGTTGCCAGGGCCAAATGACAAGCCGGTGGGGGGCTTACCGGATGCTCCAGGAAAGGGGAGGGGAGACGCAAGCTGTGCCTACATCACCCGGAAGTGATGTAGGCATGTTGGTGACCGACGATCTGGTTTTTGGGCAAAACTCTATGGTTTGAAGCTAATTCTACCATAGAGTTTTGCCCAAAAACCAGAATGTCACCCCCCAACATTACCAACATGCCTATGCCACTTCTGGGTGAGGTGGGCACATTGTGTTTGGGGTGGTAAATCTCCCACACTGGCCAGCTAACCAGCACTGGGGAGAAGCACAGGAAACCGGGGGATCCCCCCGTGTGCCCGGGGGGACCTGGCAACCCTAGCAAAGTATAATGCCCTCGAGTCCACCCTCCAAAGCAGCCATTTCCCCTCCACCACGAACACTGTGTGCTAACTCTGAACAGAGTGTTCTAGGGCTAAACTAAAGGTTGCCAGTTCTGGGTTGGGAAATATCTGGAGATTTGGGGGGGTGGCATCTGGGGAGGGCAGGGGTTGAGGACCGGAGGGACCTCAGCGGGGTATAATGCCATAGAGTCCACCCTCTGAAGCAGTCATTTTCTGCAGGGGGAAGTGATCTCTGCGGTTGTAATTCCCGGATATCTCCAGGCCTTACTGGGAGGCTGGCACACATTTGGCTCAAAGGCGACGGAGGGTTCACAAGAGAGAACCAAGAAGGAGAGAGAAGAAGACCCCTCCCATGGGCCCGCCTGACCCATATGTCACTAAGCCATGTCAGTGACCGGCTATCCTGCAGTAGATGGGGGAGGAGGGGAGGCAGAAACCTTCCCACTGGCCTGTATCCAATACTCTGTATCCCACATTCCTTTTTAGTTACCCTGAGTTTTTCTTTTGATAAGGAAAGACACAGCAAACAAACAAACAGAACAATTCACAGATGGCCCTTTGATCAAAGGCCCCTTGTTTTGGCCTCTGTGACCACCAGCCTTTGCAAGAGCTTTTAAACGATGGCGTACAATGTGGGGGCGGAGGACTTAGCGGGTCAGAGAAAAGACTTACTGGAAGCCCTGGAGATCCCGGCAGTCCAGGAGGCCCCTAGAATTTTCGGGGGGAGAAAGAAGGGACATCTTAGAACTTCATAGAAACACACGAGAAAGTCAGTAATCTTGCATAACGCACACTGGAAGACATTAAGAAAAACCTTTTAAAAGATGTTTATCGGTATACTTAGTACTTGACCGTCCTTTAATTTTTTGCAGCTTATGTCCGTTACAAAAACGAACTTCTAATTCAGGGACTTCTGGGGTTTGAGAGGCCACACACAACCAGTGTTCCCTCTAAGCTGAGTTAGTGTGAGCTGGCTCAAAGTTTTTTAGCCTCCGGCTCTCACATTTTTGCCTTAGCTCAGGAAGGATGGCTCCAGAGCAAACTAATTCATGCAGTATCCAAATCACTTGCTCACAACTTTAATGCCAGTAGCTCACAAAGCAGAATTTTTGCTCACAAGGCTTCACTGCTTAGAGGGAACATTGCACACAACCTCATGTACCTCCCCACCCTCTTCTGGATACGCTGGTGTTACTGCCTTCACCTGGATAGCCCAGGCTAGCCCTGTATCCTCCGCTCTTACAAGCTAAGCAGGGTCAATCCTCGTTGACACCTGGACGGGAGACCACCAAGGAACTCCAGGGTTGCTACGCATAGGCAGGCAATGGCAGGCCACTTCCGAATGTTACTTGCCTTGAAAACCCTACAGAGTTGCCATGAATTGGCTGTGACTTGACAGGACTTCTCTCCACCATGACTTCAAATTTGGTGGTCTGGGCTGGCGTAACTTTCATGAGCTGTTCACTAGGCCAATGTTACCAGAAGTGTGCTCATCCAGCCACACCCACCTTTTGCTTCTTATTCTGTTTACCTTGTTTGTTGTCAAAACCCAGGGCCTTTTTTGTAGCAGGAACTCCTTTGCATGTTAGGCCACACACCCATAATGTAGCCAATCCTAATGGGTTTCTGCTGTTGGGTGTGGCCTGTTATGCTAATAAGTTCCTGCCGGGTGTGGCCAACTCGGGAGCCAGCCGGAACTCTGTTCCTGTGCGTTCCTGCCCAAAAATAGCCCTGGGCCTGGGTATGGAACAGGAATGGCCTTGGTTGCTGTAGCAGATGACCCATGCTACTCAATCAAAAGGTAGAGTGCATCCCCACTGGTTCTTCTGGTCCTCCCATTGGCTTTTAATGCTATGAGTCATGGGATACTTCTGGACCGCTTGGCTGGGTGCACAGTCTTGCAGTGGCTCCGATCTTTCCCAGTTGGTCTGTATGTCTCAGAAGATGGACCTGGAGGACTCTAGCGCCATCTTGTGGCCACTGGTGTTGCAAGGTCCCTATGCAATTTAAAATCTACATAAAGGTATCCGGTGTTCTGGAGTAGGGTGTCATCAATGTGTTGATGACATGATCTCTTCCCCTACTTTCTATATAACTCTGGACCAGTGTTCCCCCTAAGCTGAGTTAGTGTGAGCTAGCTCACAGCTTTTTAGCCCTCTGGCTCACAAGTTTCTGTCTTCGCTCAGGAAGGGATGGCTCCAAAGCAAACTTAATTTATGCAGGCGCCAAATCGCTCGCTCGCGACTTTCATGCCAGTCACTCACCAAGTAGAATTTTTTCTCACAAGACTCCACAGCTTAGAGGGAGCACTGCTCTGGACAACCGCTGGAAACCTAAACTGGGGCTTTGGACCGAACAGCTTGACGCAGATGAATGAAATGGACCCTGATCCATACAACGCAGTACTGTGGACCGGGGGTAAAACTCATTCGCAGCCCTAAGAGCCCAGACTAAAGTCAAAGTCAAATACCTTTTATTGGCATACGACCAGACTAGCCCAATCCTGTCAGAGCTCAGATGCCAACCAAACTCCGTAATTACGTGGGAGACCACGAAGGAAGACTGGGACTGCTACGCAGAGGAAGACAACGGCAAACTACCTTTGATCAACCTGAGAGCCAGTTTGGTGTCGTGGTTAAGTGCGCGGACTCTAATCTGGGAGAACCGGGTTTGATTCCCCACTCCTCCACTTGCACCTGCTGATGTGACCTTGGGTCAGTCACAAGCTCTGGCACAGCTGTCCTTGAGAAAGAGCAGTTTGTGTCAGAGCTCTCTCAGCCCCACCCACCTCACAGGGTGTCTGTTGTGGGGAGGGGGAGGGAAAGGAGTTTGTAAGCCGCTCTGAGACGCCAAGTGAAGGGCGGGGTATAAATCCAATCAATTCTTCTTCTTCTTCTTCCTCTTCTTCTTCTTCTTCTTCGGATCATCTCTTGCCTTAGAAACCACATGAGGAACTTCATGGGATCGCCGTGAGGAGATGGCAACTCAGTGGCACATGACATGTTCATACCGGCTGTTCGCCATGAGATCACACACATTTACAGGATCACGTTTACAGTTTGGGGGGGTTGTTACTGCCGCAGGAGACGCTGAGATGGACGGGAGTGCTTTTCACCAGGTACAGCCCTCTCTGGAAAAAGCAGATCAGGCCACCATGATACGTGCCTCGGTTAACATCCAGGCTAGACTCTGTTGTGAGGCAGCCTTTGAAGAATATCTGGGAACTTCAGTCGGTGCAAAGACTGCGATGAACATACATGGCCAGTGCATATCACATCAACTTCCCTGGCTTTCGGTTCTGTAAAGGTAAAGGTTCCCTTGCTCGAAAGCCAGTCGAATCCGACTCTAGGGTTGCGGTGCTCATCTCCGTTTCCAAGCCGAAGAGCCAGACGTTTCCGTGGTCATGTGGCCGGCATGACTGAACACCAAGGCGCACGGAACGCTGTTACCTTCCCACCGAAGTGGTACCTATTTATCTACTTGCAATTTCTTGCTTTCGAACTGCTAGGTTGGCAGGAGCTGGAACTAGAGACGTGAGCTCACTCCGTCATGCGGCACACTCGGGTCTCGAACTGCTGAACTACCGACCTTCCACAGCCTGCAGTTCAGCGTCTTAACCACTTGAGCCACTGCAGCTTCCTTTCGGTTCTGTGTTGGGGCCCAATTCAATGTGTCAGGGTCAATCTTTAAATGGCTTATGACCAGGGCATCTGTAGGACTGTCTTGACCCATAAGACCCCGCCCGAGGCTTCAGATCTGTTCCCACTGTCCAGCTTCAGAGCCCGACGTTTGGCTGGTGGGCACACTGGGCAGGGTCTTTGGGTCTCTTGCTCCCAGGCCATCGTTCCCCTCCCTCCCTCCTTTTCACCAATTCTTAGCTTCTCTTATGGGACATGTTGCTTTTGCACCGATGTTTTTGTCGTTGCGGCTGAGTCATGTTTATACCATCTTCTTTTTAATTGCTACTGATGGCGACTGCAAGGTTCAGCTTGCGCCGAGGTTTGAAGTGCATTTCTAGTCGGGTTTTATTATTATTTTTTTTAAATCGATACTCTGCTATTGCAAATTGTTCAGTAGACCGACGCGGGTGCTTTGAAGCAGAATGTTTTAACGTCATGCTGAAAGGTGAGATACCACTGACCTAAATAAACAGTACTTACAGGTAGTCCGGGGTCTCCAACAGGACCAAATACACCTGGGGAACCAGGGAGACCTTGAGGACCCTGGAAGGGCAAGAAAAGAATGCTTTTAATAAAGTCCCTATCCTGACGACAACGTCATCTGGAGCTAGTATGCAAAGATACTTACTGGAAAGCCCATGAGGCCTGGGTCACCGGGATCGCCCTACAGAAAGATATAGAAAGCAATAAATACTGTCTTTATTTTTACTTATTAATTTTTTAAAAAAAACTAAGGTATCTCTCCAGAGAACCTACTTGAGGTGGTTAACAAAACCTTGGTCTCTTTGTTACCACAGCTGTACATGTCAAACTGGATCACAGATTCATGATTTAAAGGTTCCCTTTTTCTTCTGTGACTGGCTGATATGAACAACAGTTCACAACAACTGTGCAAGGCCAGACTCCGACAGGACTGCTACGGGAAAAATAACCCTGAAGCAGATATCAAACTGGTGTCTTAATTAGCTGGCAGACCATCAATTGCTATACTTTAATTGCTATACTGTACTGGAATTTGTTTGCTATCAGGACATTCAGAAATTGTTATGCTTTATGGGGACTGTTTGCAATTTATTTGTTATTGGGACATTCAAAAATGGTTACGCTTCATTGGAATTGCTTGCACTGTATATAGGGACTGTTTGTGCTGAATGCAATAACAATTTGTTTTTACGCAGTTAAGAACAATTGGGGTTTTTCTTCTTCTTTTTTGTGTGTGGCCTCTGGTACTCAGTACCTTTTGTGGTTTCTTACAGAGATCCCTCCTCTTCTTTGGTTTACAAAACAAAACATAAAACACAATAAACATGGCTAGCAATTAGAAACTTGGCATTAAAAAAAGCCATCCGGGGCATCAAGACAGCACCCAAAGCGTTGAGCCGCTTCAAGTAGGTCTCACAAAACAGTGTCCATGCTAGAAGCAGGCTAGAAAAGTGAATTTAAAAGGCCAGCCCTTTAATTAAGATGCCTGTACGCAGTTCTGGCCCAACGGACAGGTTTTAACTAAGTGAGATTTTTTTAAAAAAATACACAGACTACATTTGTTTAGGTGTGCTCTAATATCTTATAAGGCTATATGCTAATTTGTGGAATGTAAAAAGAGATGAACAATAAAAGAGGAAACATCAGCTGCATGTATGGCAAAAACTCCAATTCATATATGTATAAAACATATAAAACTATCCTCTAATATATACTGATCACACTTATTCCAACAGCCAAATTATGGCCCCGGTCACACGAGAGGTTTTGGGCCGGGAGAGGGACGGATCGGGGCCGCAGCAAACGGGCGCGATCCCACAGCAACATCTGGGAAGCGTGCCATGCCCGTTCCCGATCCGCCCCTTCCGCCCAAACACCGCAGCAAAAAGAACCACCTACCTAGGTGGTTCTTTCCGAAAGGCTGCATCAATGCTGGCCGTGGGATCGCCGGCGCATCCCCGCCCCCTGGCCAAACTGCGCATGCTTGCACATGTGCAGTTCGGCAGCCTCCCCCTCCCGATCGTCTCTTCCTCCCCGGCATCTGATCGTGCTGGGGAGCAACGGCGCCGCAGCTCAGGGGATCGTGGGATCCCGCCATGGCGTCTCTTTTTTGGTGCGGCTTTTAAAAGCCACACTTTTGCCGGTATTTTTCCTGCCATGTGGCAGGGACCTATATCAGGTAATTCTGTTTCAAATCAACTTGCTTTCTTTGGATAGCATGAAAGTCGCATGGGGGAAAAAGCCTCTTTGAAAGTACTTTACAAAAAAGAGGGGAAAAATTATGTGACTTTGTACAACATATGGAAGCTATAAAACTTTGCAGAGGGAGCAGTATCAGTTGAGGGATTCGTAAATATCAAACCACGAAATGTTCAAAGGTTTTTCAGTATATTTATAGCCAGCCTGCCCTGACCTGGACGGCTCAGGCTAGCCCGATCTCATCAGATCTTGGAAGCTAAGCAGGGTCAACCCCAGTTAGTACTTGGACCGGAGACCACCGAGGAAGTCTGGGATTGCTATGCAGAGTCGGGCCACGGCAAACCGTCTCTGAACATCTCTTGCCTTGAAAACTCCATGGGGTTGCCGTAAGTCAACAAACAAATAAAAATAGCCAGCCTCAAACTGGTGGCATGATGAACCTTCTGGGAAAAAAAAATCAATCTTCAGAACACTGTCGAAGCAGCTGAAGACCTACAAACGTTTGCAGGAAGGTGGAGGACACATACCGCCCCCCCCCTATCCAAGACACGGAACAACCTGGCACAAAAGCACATCGGTGTAGAAGTGCTGCTTCAACTTACCCTGAATTCTGCAGCCAAGTCGGGAGTCAGTACAAATGGTTCCCCTTTCTGCCCTTTGGTT
>NW_015168086.1:158347-177219 GCF_001447785.1 Gekko japonicus | reverse complement strand
GAGCATCAGCAACGCGGGTGTTTCACAGAGCTCTTTCAGGCACAAGCAGAACTCTCCCTCTTCCCCCCCCCCCCCGGACTCCACAGAGATAGTCCGCTGTTCACCTAGCAGATTTATGAGATGGATCAAGCGTAACAACAGTAATAGACTGCAGGCATCCCAATTCACAGTGTTCCCTCTAAGCTGAGTTAGTGTGAGCTAGTAAAGGTAAATGTTCCCTTGCTCGAAAGCCAGTCGAATCCGACTCTAGGGTTGCGGTGCTCATCTCTGTTTCAAAGCCAAAGAGCCAGCGCTGTCCGAAGACGTTTCCGTGGTCATGTGGCCGGCATGACTAAACACCAAGGCGCACGGAACGCTGTTACCTTCCCACTGAAGTGGTACCTATTTATCTACTTGCAATTTCTTACTTTTGAACTGCTAGGTTGGCAGGAGCTGGAACTAGAGACGGGAGCTCACTCCGTCATGCGGCACCCGGGTCTCGAACTGCTGAACTACCGACCTTCCACAGCCTGCAGTTCAGCGTCTTAACCACTTGAGCCACTGCAGCTCAGTGTGAGCTAGCTCATGGTTTTTTTAGCCTCTGGCTCACACATATTTGTCTTCGCTCAGGAAGGATGGCTCCAAAGCAAACTAATTTGTGCAGCAGGCAAATCGCTCGCTCACAACTTTAACGTCCGTAGCTCACAGAGTAGAATTTTTGCTCACAGGACTCCACAGCTTAGAGGGAGCATTCCCAAACCAATGGATGTGAATGATTGCAGTCACAAATGCATGCGGATTTAATTCATATTAATAGACACACTTCGTATAGACCCCTATATGGAACAGGCATCCAGTGAGCCAGCTTGGTAAAACATCTGTCTGTCTGGAATAGGTGGGCATCCCGAACTTAGGCAGATCATGAACTCTGTGAACTTAGGCAGATCATGAGAAGGAGGGCAGAAGAAGAAGAAGAAGAGATTGGATTTATGCCCCGCCCTTCACTCCCCAAAGGAGTCTCAGAGTGGCTTACAAACTTGGATTTATACCCCGCCCTTCACTACCCAAAGGAGTCTCAGAGCGGCTTACAAACTCCTTTCCCTTCCCCTCCCCACAACAGACACCCTGGGAAGCGGGTGGGGCTGAGAGAACTCTGACAGAGACTGCTCTTTTTCAAGGACAGCTCTCATCAGAACTACAGCTTGCCCAAGGTCATCCAGCCAGGTGCAAGTGGAGGAGTGGGGAATCAAACCCGGTTCTCCCAGGTTAGAGTCCGCGCACTTCACCACGACACCAAACTGACAGGAAGGGTTGCCTCAGTGCTCAGTTCTTGCGGCCCCTTCTCACACACCCAGGGAAATGCTGATTGCCACTTTGGGGTCAGGAAGCAATTTTTCTCCAGGCTGGTTTGTCCAGGGATCCTGGAGGTTTTTTGTCATCTTCTGGGTGAGGAACAGCGGTCCCTGTGGGTGTGGAGGGGGAGGTATTTGTGAATTTCCTGCCTTGTGCAGGGGGTTGGGCTAGATGACCCTGGTGGTCCCTTCCAACTCTATGATTTCTATGATCCTGATCTGCATGGCCAAGACTAGCCTGATCTTGTTAGAAGCTAAGCAGGGTTGGCCCTAGTTCTTGTGCCTTGAAAACCCCACCAGGGGTCGCCTTCAGTCGGCCGTGACTAGACGGCACCAAGATGTGGGCTCAGTGGGAAGCCTGTAAAGATGGTGGCCACCTGACAGCACTGATGATCCTGTGAACTCATGCAGATCACAAGAAGGGAGGGCAGGAAGGATTGAATCAGCGGTTAGTTCCTGTGGCCTTTTCTTACATGCCCAAGAGAAATGCTGATCACCACGTTGGGGTCAGGTAGCAATTTTTCTCCAGGCCGGTTTGGCCAGGGATCCTGGAGGGGTTTTTTTGCCCTCTTCTAGGCATAGAGCAGGGGTCACTGGGGGTGGGGGGGTATTTGTGAATTTCCTGCATAGTGAAGAAGAAGAGATTGGATTTATACCCCACCCTTCACTTGGAGTCTCAGAGCGGCTTACAAACTCCTTTCCCTTCCCCTCCCCACAACAGACACCCTGTGAGGTGGGTGGGGCTGAGAGAGCTCTGACAGAAACTGCTCTTTTTCAAGGACAGCTGTCCCAGAGCTTGTGACTGACCCAAGGTCACATCAGCAGGTGCAAGTGGAGGAGTGGGGGAATCAAACCCGGTTCTCCCAGATTAGAGTCCGCACACTTAACCACTACACCAAACTGGCTCTCTCCTCTCTCTCTCTCTCTCTCTCTCTCTCTCTCTCTCTCTCTCTCTCACGGTGCAGTGGGTTGGACTAGATGACCCTGGAGGTCCCTTCCAACTCTATGCGTCTATGATTCCTGCTCCCGTCTTTAGGGCACAGAACAGAACTGGGCAGCAGTGCTCAGCCAAAACTCTGTACCCGCCCCCTCTCTAGCCTTCCTTCGCTCTGCCTCCGTGGCTTCCAACTGCCCCATCCAGGAGTCAGACCCCTTCGCTTGCCTTCCCTTTCTCCTGTCCCTTCCTCCACTTGCCCAAGGGCTTGGCCATCGCTTGCCCATGTGCAGGAGGACTGCGGCAGAAGAGAGCTGGAGGAGTCAATCCAAGAAGCCTGTTTCTCAGAAGGAGTGATCTCTTCCCAGGCCCATAGCCAGGAATTCTGTGGCTATGTTTTTCGTCTGATGGGGCTGAAGTTCTCAGTGCAGAAAGAAAAGCCAGAATTCTGAGGATTCTGACTCAGCCATTCTTCTCTCTTTTTGAGTCTTCTCAAGCTGCCTATTCTACAGAGGTGTTCATATGCTAGCAATCACCCATAGCCCATTAACCATTTAGCCAAAAGAAAGCTGCTCCCAGGAGAGATCTCTAAATTGCAAGCTGTCCACCACTTTAGAGGACAGTTCTCAGCTGCTGCAAGTTAATCACTTCTGCCAGCCTCAGCAATAATTCTGAGAACAAGCCGGCAGGTGGAGGTGATGACTTCTAGAGTCAAGAAAACTAACCCTTAGGCAGAAAAACTCTCTTAAAGGAGACCAGTTTCTTGACATAGAGTTAGAAGGGATCCTAGAGGTCACCTACTCCAACCCCCTTGCTCAATGTGGGAATTAGTCAACTACAGCACCCCACTCTTCTTAAAGGAGCACACGCCTTTAAAAATGTTTTTAAATGATTGAAAAAAGCATTTACGGGAAAATTCTTGCTGTGACTGTGCCTTTAAGAAAGAGGGCAGAACCCCCCCAAACCCCACCATAACTATGGGCCTGTCCCTTCCTCTCTGCTGGGGAAACGCATGACTGCTTAGGCACAACTCTCCACCTCTGGATCACTGTTCAGACTACAAGACACCCTGTGAGGTAGGTGGGGCTGAGAAACTCTCCTGAGAACTGCCCTTGAGTGAACAGCTCTGAGAGAACTTGTGACTGACCCAAGGTCACACCAGCAGCTGCATGTGGAGGAGCGGGGAATCAAACCTGGCTCTCCCAGAATTAGAGTCCGCGCTCCTAACCACGACACCAAACTGGCTCTGCCGCTGTGCCACGGCCCCTCCCCATGCAGACGCAGTCAGTGAGTATGAACAACATTCAGCAACTCAGTGCACTGGGATGCCTGCTCATAATCACAGCAGCACACAGTTCATACTTCCCTGGGCCTACGCTGAGACTTAGGATTTCAATTCCTTATACCCTGGAAATGCTTTCATTAATTGGAATCTGGCATTGAGGATCCATTGGGTAACAGGTACAGAATTTGATCCCGGTTCAACGGGACAGAGCTGAGTCTCTGTAGATGCTTGGGCAGTATTCATTAGGGTTGTGTGGTATATACAGTCACTGCTGGCCACTTACAAAGAAACCAGGCAAGCCTGGAGTCCCCGGGGTTCCCTCCTGGCCAGGGTCTCCCCTGGTCCCATTGCAGCCATCGTGGCCAGGTTTCCCCCGAGATCCACCTTGACCCGGATGACCCTGTGGAGAGAGAACAAAGAAAAAAGGATGTTCCATCTGACCGTATGCTTCTGTTTTCGTCTCCCCCGGCTTCCATGCAGCTTCCGGAATTCTCACCAGCTCCGTGGGAAAAAATGCAGTAAAAAAAAGTAGTATCTCTGCAGTTTAAACCGAGGTGCCTTTGTGAATAGCACCAGCACCAAGGGGATGATATATGATGCACTCACCAGGAATGCGTTGGGAAGAGTGCAGGAGGAAGAGGAGGAAGGGGAGGGGGAGGAGGAGAAGTCCAGCTATGATCTGTTTCTCTTCTATAATTCAAAGACCTAAGGCTACAATTCAAAGACCTAAGTGGAAGTGTGACTGCAAAGAAGGAAGGAAAACTTACTCGCGCAGCACTGAACGCGCCCTTCTTTAAACCGGGTCACCTTGCCCGGGCATGTACTGGTAGCACACTACAGGATTTATAGCCCCAGCAGGCGCTGCACAGATGTGCTGACTCGGTATGCCTCAGAGGGTCCAACATAAACAACCTGCTGCAAATGTGCAAACCACACGGCCAAGACCTTCCGACTCGTCTGGAACCGGGCCTTATTCCTAGCACGTCTACCATGATTTAGACAAACACCCCTTGCAAAATGACAGAGTGCGGGAGTGGTAAAATTAAGGGGTGTCCATGGAAGCAGAGAATAGCTGGGGTATTTTTTTTTAAGTGTGTGACCATCCTAAAGAAGCACCTGTCCTATGGGGAGAAGAAGGTAGGCCTGCCTCCAGAGGCCCATAGGGTGGCCAACCCAACTGGTGGTGGTTCATGAACTCTGCAGTGCTTTGCGACTCCCCTACAGGACACGAAGATCCTTAAGAGGCACTATCGGTCTCCATTCCCTAGTTTCTTCGCTGCCACCAAAGTAAGACAGCTTTGAAATTCATGGCAGGGTTTGGACGCAGGGTGTAGGAATGAACATAGAGATGGAAATACCAGAAAAAGGCTGCGGTCACACTGGCGGCTTGGAGCGGTATAGTAAAGGTAAAGGTTTCCCTTGCTTGAAAGGCAGTCGAATCCGACTCTAGGGATGCGGTGCTCATCTCCGTTTCCAAGCCGAAGAGCCAGCACTGTCCGAAGACGTTTCCGTGGTCATGTGGCCGGCATGACTAGACGCCGAGGCGCACGGAACGCTGTTACCTTCCCACCGAAGCGGGACCTATTTATCTACTTGCAATTTCTTCCTTTCGAACTGCTAGGTTGGCAGGAGCTGGGGCCAGCGACGGGAGCTCACTCCGTCATGCGGCACTTGGGTCTCAAACTGCCGAACTACCGACCTTCCGGTCTGCAGTTCAGCGTCTTAACCACTTGAGCCACCGCAGCTCCTTTGGAGCGGTATGGTGGTGCCTTAAATTGTACTTGTTCAAAGTGCAGTGGAGTATTCCATCCAGACCACGCACCCTGTGAGGAGGTTACCCATGCTGTCGTTCTGGGGGTGGGGGGAGTCCACATTAGGGTTGCGCTTCAACCACGGGATGAGCCGTAAGAGTGGGTTTTATTTAAATGCAAGTGGTGGATGTACATATGCGCTCCTGCAATGTGCAGCAACTAAAAGGCAGCAACTAAAAAAACAGTGGTGGAAACAGATCTGCAAGTTCAGACGTCCCTTCCGGGTTCCTTTCGCTGCAACAGAGTTCAGACGACGGAAAACCCGGAGGGAACCCCCGAACAACCCGTTCATACCGGACTTTCCCTGGCAGAGGTCATTTCGGGGGGGGATCACAGTTCCCCCGGGTGAGGTACGGGGGCGGGGCACATGACGAAGCCCCGCCCCCGCTTCCGGCCGCCCCGCTTCCGGCCCTCATTCAGCCAGGAGGAGGCAGGAGAAGAGGGAGGGTAAGTTGCTTCCTCCCTGCCTCTCCCCACCCCTGCCTGCCTGGGGCCAGGGAGGGCCTTCGCGGGGCTTCCTTGCACTCCCGCCAGCCTTGCAGGTCCACCGCCGGGCCCCTCATGGGGCTCAGCAGTGGAGCTGCAAGACTGGCGGTGGCGGCCGGGACAGGTGGGGGTGGGGTGTGTGGCCTTATGACACACTTCCGGTGATGTCAGGGGGTGTGGCCTTATGACACACTTCTGGTGATGTCAGGGGCATATGCTAATGAGTTATGCTAATGAGTTCCCCTAGCTCTTTTTCTACGAAACGACCCCTGTTCCCTGGTATCTGTTTATTCCACTTCCACTGCGAAACAGCACGGGCTGCTGATGACTGCGCCACGGGAGGCAGATGTTCTTGTCTGGAGGGGTCCATTAATCCCCTCAGGTAGTGCCACTATAGTGCCAGAAACTGTGCATGTGACCACAACCAAACACCTCCCACTTGGTTTCAGTTCGAGCTGGGAAAGCCCGGCAGCACTGTATGTGCGGGGTGCAGCAAAATATGGTTGGAGGGGCCCGGCCACAATTGGATATGCACACGGTGCCCTTTGTGGTGTCAGGGCACTTCCATGATCTTATGCGCATGCTCCTGTCCAAGTGCGTCCCCATCTCATGTTTCCTGGGCCACTTCTGGCATCCACGCTTCAGATGGGCTACTCATGCCTTCAGTGGTTACTCGCGGGAGAGAAACGTTGGCCCAGTTTGTACTCTTATTGGTTATTCCTAATGCAAATCTTCCAGCAGTATACCTCTATCAACTCATAGCTCCAAATTTGCATAGAGCCATATCCTTGGCTAGATTTAATGTTCTTCCTTCAGCTATCTTATCTGGCAGATTCCAAGGGATTCCCTATCCTAGCAGGTGCTGTCCTTGTATGAAGGATTGTGTTGAAACTGTTGCCCATGTCCTTTTCCAGTGCCCTCTCTATTTGGCGTCCCGTCGGGATCTTCTATATCCCATATTAGGCCATTTTTTAGAGACCCCTGATGATTTTAAGCTCCTTTTCTTGCTCGATAACTCAGATACAGAAATAACTGAAATAGCAGCAAAGTTTCTCTGCAGTGCCATGGCCCTACGGCCTGATAAATGATATTATGAATTAGGTTTTTTATGATGATACTCTGTGATGTTACTCGGCAATTTTAATTTGACTCTGTATGTACTTAGATTACTGTATCTTTATTTATATGCCAATAAAAGGCTTTGGATTGAGTGTACTCTTATTGGATTTAGTTTTCTGTATCTCTCAGCAGCTAGCTTTCCTTTTTTAAAAAAAAATATCAACAAAGGTTTATTCACTGTTTTCCACATGTAACAATACAAGAATATAACAACATAATGATGAGAAGAGCCAAAGGAATAACAACAAACATTAGTTAACGTTATCTAAATACTTAAGGAGATATCATTATGCTCATTAACATAACATCTATCTTGCTGCTAGCAACAGTTCATGGGTGGGTTAGTAGCTTTAACCTATATGTTACTTTAAATAATTCTATTTTCAGAAACAAAGCCAGTAGTTATCATTAGCAAAAGAGGGAACCACTTCCTTTTCTGAGAGAAACTGAATTATTGGAAACCGCTTACATATGAATGGTGTTTGATAATCCTCGTTAGTGTGATTTGCTATGCCATCCGCTATTTTCCCCATAATAAATTGCATCCAAAGCTTATCATACCATAGGTCTAATGACGGGCCTGAGTGATTTCCATCTTTCCTGATTTACTGGCGTATTAAGAAGAAAAAGGAACTGGACAGGTTAAAAGGTATTCTTGGACACTTACCTTTTCAAAGCCATATAGCCATAGATAGCCTTGCCATATCCAGAGCACTGCCCTTGCCTACGGGCACTCACCTTGAAAAGAGTGGAAACCTCCCACACACAACTATAGTCGTTTTCAGTTACACCAGCAGGTGTCATGGAAGTTCTATATAGAACTGTATCTATACCTCCTGAAAGTGAGCTTTTAGATAAAAAGATCACCAAAGAGGACCCTGCTGACAGAGATATTTTGCTGCCCAATCTGTCCACAGCAAATAAGGTCTAATGGGCGCTCAAAGGTATCCCATATTGGATAAGATACACATAGATAAGTTTGACTGGGAACACATTATTTCACTATAGCTTAGGTAAAGGTTCCCTTGTTCGAAAGCCAGTCGAATCCGACTCTAGGGTTGCGGTGCTCATCTCCGTTTCAAAGCTGAAGAGCCAGTGCTGTCCGAAGACATTTCCATGGTCATGTGGCCAGCATGACTAAACACCAAGGTGCACGGAACGCTGTTACCTTCCCACCAAAGTGGTACCTATTTATCTACTTGCAATTTCTTGCTTTCGAACTGCTGGGTTGGCAGGAGCTGGAACTAGAGACGGGAGCTCACTCCGTCATGCGGCACACTCGTGTCTCGAACTGATGAACTACTGTTCTATACTACCGTGTTTCCCCGAAAATAAGACACTGTCTTATATTTATTTTTTCTCAAGAAGACACACTAGGGCTTATACCACAAATGCATAGAAATCCTGCTAGGGCTTATTTTTGGGGTAGGTCTTATTTTCGGGAAAACAGGGTATATATATATATATACACACACAATAAATGATACACTGTACATGGGAGTTTGCGCAACCACATTATAGAAAAGCATACAGTCTTTGAACGGGATAACACTAAGTCCTACTTTTCCTGTATGTACTATGCATGTATTACATTTGAACAGCTTTTTACAATTTATATGCAATTTTACTGTACTGTTTGTAATTTACCAAAAACTTAATAAAATGTATTTTAAAATAATAATAATAATGGGCGCTCAAAGAGACAAAGATTACACATCTTGTGTCATTTGTAAAATATAAATTATAGGCTGGTGCAGCCTCAGTTTATCTCAAAGCCCTGTGGGGACTTTAAGCCTTCAACTTCCATTGCCTGACTTTAAACAGTAAAGCCAAGTAGAGGTCAAAGGGGTTAAACCCTCTCCCTTCCTTGCACGGCCCCAAGGCAAACTGAGGCTTCAGAAGGCTTCAGAAGACTGGCCACTGTGTGACACAGAGTGTTGGACTGGATGGGCCTTTGGCCTGATCCAACATTGGCGTCTCTTATGTTCTTATGTTCTTAAGGCTATAATTTGTATTTATTGGCGGACAAATATGAAAGTAATCTTTGTCTCATCTGTCTGAGCCTTCAGTGAGGCAGGAAGTGAAATCTGGTCTTCCCATGCATCTAACCCCCAAGGATCTATATATACCGCAGAAGGAAGACATTTTCTGTGGGGAAGCATAAGAAAACTGTACTTAGTTGGCCAATGTGATAACTGAATGTGCACCTATTGTACTGCATGCTATTTAAAGAGGTGACTGGCCAGAGCATCTTAGCATAGACACATCATGTGACGACGGTATATGTGTGATCGTTGCACATAAAACTTGGTGCGGTTTTCATCCTGTTCCCTTGTTTCCTGTGTCAGAAATGTATGACATTGGAAGTATGCAGTGTTGTATCACTGTATGTCCTTATATAGTCAAATGACCATCCCAACTATTCCATGTGCTGAAAATTCCACGAAAGTTGAGGTAATTTCTGTAATTGACAATGGAGCCCAAAAGATAGGTTAAGGGTTCTCTGGTATTGGCTCTGCAAAGCAACATACAGAGAAAAGCGTAGGCGGGAGAGACAGGAATCTGAAAATAGACATTTGGAACATGTTTGGATTTCTGCCTGTGGGTGGTAGACAAAGGCCTGGTGTCAAAGGGCGCTGCGAGAAGAGGCTACATCTGGGAAATCTGCTTGGGGATTTCTGTGAAAACAGTCTAGAAATTAAAAAAAATCTTCTTTGCTTATTACTTCATACCTCGATATACGAACTTTAAAAATGACACAAGGCATTGTTGAACGAAACAATAATGCTGTCCCACGAACTGCTCGCGGCGTTCGTATTCCATGATTGAGGAAGATTCGCACACCTTCATCACTTCTTCAAAACCTCCCTTATTGTCTCTAGGATCACAAGATACCTCTCATTTCCTACAAAAGTTGGCATACGTGTGACCGAGCCCAACAGGCAAGAAGAGATTTACAGTGCCATCATGAACACAGACACACTCTTCTATCTCCACTGAAGTCAACGGGCTTTAAAGGTTGTAACTTTGCTTTGGTTTCCAGAAATTCAGCCTTCCCAATTACCAGAATGAACAGCAACTTACGGGAACGCCATCTGCGCCGGGAAATCCAGTGACCCCTCTTTGACCCTAGGATTTAAAAAAAACGAAGAAAATAATAATTCTGTCTGTTTGTTCTTCACAATGAGGCTGGTCTTTGGGGGTATTGCCCCATTATTTCATTAATTACCCCACATTTCCCTTACAGTTCAAAATGAACTATTGCTTCAGACCAACAAGGCTGCCCACCATGGTTCAAAATGACTTATATTAATAGTTAAAATATTTCCAGAATAGCAAATCCCAGATATCTCCCACCTCCCTTAAGAGATGTCTACCATTCAGACCCCCTTAAAAGCCCTGGCAAATAGGCAGGATTTGCAGCACCCTTTGCCTCTTCAGGAAACCCATCCCACAGCCATGAAGGGAAAGGCCCGCACTCAGGTCAGTGCCAGACAGGCCATCCTAAGTGTTGGGACAGCCAATAGGTGGGCTGCCGGAAGACCATAGCTGGTGCTCAGGGACCTAAGGAAAGAGACAATCCTTCAGACATTACCACTTCTCCTGTTGGTCCAGATATTCCTGGTCGGCCTCTTTCGCCTTTGTCCCCTTTGTGCCCTGGCAGACCTGGGATGCCTTCCACTCCAGGGGGTCCCGAGAGCCCCTGCTGCCCAAGTGATCCTGGTTGGCCCTGAGAATCACAACAGATCAATCCTTCAGCCATACATGAAGAACACAATGAAGAAATCTGCCCCTTTCCTTGTGAAAAAGGAAAACGGTTATTTTAAACCCAGCAATCCCATTTCTTTGATCAGTAACGAGCATCTGGGGATGTGCATTCATTTAATGTCTAATCAAATAACCCTCCCCTGTTAATTTCTTATATGTGACAAAAGCAAATAAAACAATAATATTTGATATATTCAGATCTTTGTTATTCCGGTTGCCTTGCTTTGAGTTCACAGAGGTCAGAGAGAGGGGAAGATAGCAATGAGATACTGTAACTGACAGGGAAGCTTTCCAATGAGCAGATCTTGCCACTGAACAGAACTGAGCTAAGAGGGTTTTCTGGGCATAGTGGCGCCTTTCACATTACCATGCTAAACTGGATGTTATCCGTTGTTGGCCCAATTTTGAGCAACGCGATGCGGGGACAGGGGTTTCATACAGCGAATTTCATTCCATCAATGAGACATCTCTGAAGTGCTGTGGCCATTTCAAACAGCACCGCTTTTTTCCCCTGCCCCTTTCCGCCGTGCTTGGAGAGAATCTTTTTGATTCTATGTAAGGAAGCAATACACCGAAGGAGACTTTTTGCCCGTGCAAATGCTGTACAAGTTCTGTTTGCAGCTTTCTTACTGTATTGCTGTGCTGACTGATCTACCCGTGACAGAGCAAAGACTAAACTAAACATGGCATTAGAGAGCGATTGCTGGAACTCCCTATGAGGCCATCTGGATTGGTCCATGTGCTAGGGAAACGGAAGTTAACATTTCCTCACATCAATTCCTAATCTCTCTCTATGAGAGAGGGAGGAAGATTAGGAACTGATGTGAGGAAAAGTTAACTTCCTCACGTATATATTAAAGTTAACACACACACACACACACTTATATATACACCTGTGAAGAGATCTGATCGTGGCTATCTCCACATCTAATCTAACTGAGCTCCCAAATGTGACATAAAAAAGCAGCCTCCAGCAATGAAGAAATTATTAATTGCTCCCAGAGACACACATTGCAAGTGTAATATCTGGCTCCGGGAATAGGAAACCTTCGCTGTCTCTGTAAGATGAACTCAGCTGAAGCCTGCAGGAATGAGTCTGACACATATTCGTGAGGTAAAATTTCTAACAGGGAGTTTGATTTGTGGCAGGAGGTGGTCTTCTGGAGGGGTAACAGAGCCTGTCTTAACGGTTATGTTAGCACTAACAGAAACGTCATCGTGATGGTGTGTGGCCAGCCGCACGTTATTCCCAAGGAGCCCGTCTGTCAGCAATTATACCATCAGTCTGGGTACGGAGATAACACACAGTGGAATTCTGTTTTAAAACGTTAGACCCCATTCCCCGTTTGGATTTTTCTAGATTTTAAATCTTTGGGAATGGCCGGTAGATGGCAGTAATTGTTCACAATGTTTCCGGCAGCACAGACGGGCGGAAACCACAGACAAGCTTATAGGGATTCCTTGCAGTTCTAATTCTGGGACTGTGTTAGTAGGTAAGTGGGTCAAGAGAGGAAGGAAGGCAGTAGGCTAGGCTGTTTCAATATCTGCCGGTCCTCTAGGCAAGGAAGTTTCCCCCAAATGACCAGGAACAACATGTGAGTTCCAGTTGCCCTCCTGAAAAACAGGCAGGCCTTGCGTTTCTCTCACTGACCGAGGGTTGCTGGCTCCAGGTTGGGAAATACCTGGGCATTCTGGGGGTGGAGCTTGAGGAGGGCGGGGTTTGGGGAGGGACCTCCGCGGAGTATAACGCCATATAGTCCACCCTCCAAGGTAGCCATTTTCTCCAGGTGAACTGATCTTTGTTGGCCGGAGATCAGTTGTAATCCCAGGAGGTCTTCAGCCACCACAAGGTTGGTAACCTACATGTGAGGTGCTCTGCTGTGAAAACCAAGTGTCCTGCTTCCTGCACAGAGCAAAAGACCAACTTGGGCCCCTGCCACACGGGGGGGGGGAGTACGGCCAAAGTGCGGCTTTTTAAAGGTGCACCAAAAGAAACACGCGGCGGCGGGATCACATAGATCCCCTGAGCTGCCGCGCAGTTCCTCCCCAGCATGATCAGATGCCGGGGGGGGGGAAGGCGCTTGCTGCGGTGCTGCAGGTAAGTCCTCCTCTGTAGGAGGTTCTTTTTTGCAGCGGGTTTCCCGGGTGTAGGGACAGATCGGGGACGGGCGTGCGCCGCTTCCCAGATGTTGCGGTGAGATCGCGGCCGTTTGCTGCGCCCCCGATCCGTCCCTCTCCCGGGCCAAAATCTCCCATGTGACCAGGGCCTTGTATTTATAATTAACATTCCCCCTCTTTCGGGGGAAAAAATTATGATACAAAATTGGTAAAGAAAATTAACCACAGGCCAGGTATGGGAAACATTAGGAGGTTCTGTGACCTTTTATTTCAGTTTTCTAACACACTGTGGTGCTTTCCCTCGGGATCTCTGAATCCTGGGGGTGCAGAATTTCTCCTTGTGTTTGTCATCTCCATGGACACAGCGGGGAAATGGGACTGAGGAGGTTGCTCTACAATCGTGGATAACCGGCAAAATGGCTGACCTACCACTGGGGATTGGCTCATGTGGGTGGTGATGTTTGGCCTGTATCTCTCACTGTGTGGGTTGAAGGGAAGCTTGTGGCCCCTGCAGTGCATCTGGGCTCACCTTTCTCCCGGCTGCCGGCAGTGTGGGAAGATTTGAGGGATGAATCCTCTACCCATTGTCACTGTCTGGACTTAGGCTACCTGACTGGCCCCAAGGGAGGTACTGCTAATACTGCTGATGCATGTTTTAGAGCCATCAAAATATTTTGGGGTGGCAGACCCTCAGGATTTTGCCACAATAAAACCAGTAGGAATGTCAACAACCCCCTAAGCACCCAGTGTTTCCCCCTGTGTATGAAAGTGCAACAGACTTTACAAGAACAGCATTTCTCAGTTCCAGAGCCACCACAGAAAAGACCCTGCTCCTGACAGAGGACACCTACAGAAGCAGGGTTTCACAAGTAGGTCTGCAGGCTCCAGAAGGCTTATGTGGGAGAAGCCGTCCTCAGGAATCCCAATCAAATAATGCTTTAAAGGTCAACATGAGTACCTGAAGCTGATCCCCATAAACAAAACCAACCAATGGAAATGTTATAGAACAGGTGCAATGTGTTCTCACTAACTTATACCCATCAACGCATGTGCAGCAGCATTCTGTACCCACTATAATTTCGAAACTGTCTCTAGGCACAGCTCAATGCAGAATACTTGGAAGTAGCCTAATCCCAGTATGTGATCACACAAGCAGTTTGGCCTGACATAGCCACACTCCTCTCCTCCAGATCAAATGACCACAATCAAACGCACACATCTGGCTCCCGTCCTGTGCTCCACTTGTCCCTACCTTATGCTAAAATGACTCCAACATGGATTAGCTAGCCATCGGCAAATTCCAGTGGCTACCTTGGCGAGGCGCTTCCACGATGGGTTTCTGGGCATCTGATCAGCATGGGCTCCATGGAAACGCACGAGCAGTATGATCATTCCACTCTGTTTCCAGTGCGTCCTTTTTCTCCCAACCCCACTCCGATGTGCGCTTCAGTGCCCCCACAGAACGTGGCCAGGAGCGCATGTGCACTTGTCTGCTTCTGCGCGCACACAGCGGGACTTAGGGAAAAAACCCAACCCGGCCATAAGTCTATGGTTGTGGTGCATTAGCGATGTGAACGACCAACCATGGGCCCGCAGCACTATGATACCAGCTTAGGGGGCGCTGTGTGATCAGCGCAAAGCATCTCAAACGCAAAGTCTTATCTAGAGCTGATATACTGCTGCGGCAAACTTTTCGTGTGACCACACCCTCAAAGTCAACGAGATTGCCAGTTCTCCACCTTCCAGCAGTGGGTGTGGTACACCAAAGATGGGAGAAGGTACGCCTGGCCATGAGATGCCAGCAGCATCCCAAAATTACCAGCCTGCCAAGTAAGGGAGAGTGTAAGCCCATTAAGGATGGGCATTTCGCCGCCAAGTCTCCACCATCATCAGCGCTGTCTGGACTGAGTTTATTTGTTCCTCGGTCCACCACTGATTGCAGATGCCCACTTAAGGAAGCCACCTGCCTCATCTGGATCAAATGAAGAAGGCCGGATATCATTTGCATCCCTGTTCTCAGCCACTGGTTTCATGCAGACGCTAAAAAGCACAGGGGTACACAACTGCCAAGGAAAGAAAACACCATTTCTCATAGTTTAGTCTAACGGGCATTTGATTTACTGCTCATTTAAACTGTGCGGCTCAGACATTTGACATTTACTCCCGGGAAATGAAAGAAATTCCAGACAAGTGATTC
Source organism: Gekko japonicus (assembly GCF_001447785.1). NCBI lineage: Eukaryota > Metazoa > Chordata > Lepidosauria > Squamata > Gekkonidae > Gekko > Gekko japonicus. The sequence continues at coordinate 162,170 of NW_015168086.1, read as the reverse complement.
AGCTCCGAAATAGCTTTTCTAAAATTACAAATAATGACCAAATTAACATGAAATCTTCATTCAAGTGCCTAAGAAATCTTCACCAAGCTGCAAGCCACATCCTTGTTTGCGGGTAGTAAACTAAACAACTTGAGTGGTTTCTCTTTTTTCCCATGGCTCAATCCAATTTGTTAGATGTTTCCCCAAACTGTTTGATCTTTTGGAAAGAGCTTAAACACAGGCCCTGAAATACTCAAAGAGGACTGATTATCAAAATTCCTCACAGCAGTGCAACAATACAAAATATTTTAAGAAATATTACTTGTGGAGTTGCCTTCTTCTTTTCTGGATTTGCTGTACCTGAAGAAAATTCACAGCAAAGATGAAAGTCGAGGGAAAATCTTGATTTTCACTGTTGACTTTTCTATACATCAGTTCACGCTGGATGGGAAACTACAAGGGACCAGTGTTCCCTCTAAGGCCCCTGCCACACGGCAGGGAAAACACAGGGAAAAGTGCGGCTTTTAAAAGCCGCACCAAAGTTGAGACGCCGTGGTGGGATCCCATGGATCCCCTGAGCCGCGGCACGTCGCTCCCTGGCACAATCAGATGCCGGGGAGGAAGAGTTGGATGGGAGGGGGAGGCTGCTGAACTGCCGGGATGCGCCGGCGCAAGGACCACGCCGGCAATCCCACGGCCCGGCTTGAGGCGCTCTATCCGATGAACCACCAAGGTAGGTGGTTCTTTTTTAGTGCGGGTTTTTGGGTGGGAGGGACGGATCGGGGACGGACAGGCAACGATTCCCAGATGTTGCCGCGGGATTGCGCCCATTTGCTCCGCCCTCGTTCCGTCCCGCTCCCGCCCCAAAACCCCTCGTGTGAACAGGGCCTAAGATGAGTTAGTGTGAGCTAGCTCACAGTTTTTAGCCTCTACCTCAGGAAGGATGGCTCCAGAGCGAACTAGTTTATGCAGCAGCCAAGTTGCTTGCTTGCTACAAACTTGACTGAACATGATGGGAGAACACCAGCCACTGATTGTTGGCTCCTGTTAAAGAGAACATTATTTATATCTTTGGTCAGACAACTTCTTTTGTAGGAGCCCAAGTATTATGGTTCCAGGCCAGCAAAACTTCATTGTGGTGGACTCATTTACACAGTCAGCTGTGGCAAAGCCAAGTGAGATTTTCCTCCTCCTTTTCTTCCAGCGAAGCAACCTTGGAGACAGTGCCCAGGCCTTGGAAGATGCAAAGGGGCCGGGATAGCAATGAAGCATTCTCTGGCTGCGATCACACAAACACAATAATCCACTTTCAATACACTTCCCAACGGGATTTTACTGTGTGAACTGGCAAAATCCAATCTGAAAGTGCACTGAAAGTGGATTATTTAAAAAGTGTGATCGCAGCCTTTGTCTCCCTTCTCCAGCCACAGTGCAGCATTCTCTGTTTAGGGCAGTATCTTGCTTTCCATCAGGACTTCTAGGCCTTTATCAATTCTGTGTCAGGCAGAAGTTCAACTGGAAAAACTCACCCCACCATAGCCTCATTACTGTAGATGATGAGTTTCTAACTGACACGAGGCAACTAAAAAGCACCAGGATTCCTGCTAGAAAGGAGAGGTGGCAACCATAGTTCCCTCTAAATTACACTAGGGGACGCTGGCACATAGCATTGTAACAGGCAGCGCTGGGATTACTGCTTTCAGCCCACAAGGCATTTTCCCCTCCATTGGAAACAATGGAGGATGGTGGCACCCCCTTTTGGGGCCCATAGAATTGAGAACCCTCTGGTCCAATCTTTTTGAAAATGGGGGGGGGGGAGTTGAGGAGAGGCACCAGCAGCTCACCCAGAGCCCGAGATTGACTATAATGGTCCCCATAGGCTACAATGGAGCCAGAAAAAAATGATATTTTTTGCACACTCCTATTATGCTTTCCTGTATGATTTCTAAGCTGCCTTGAGTCACAGGGAAAATTGGGATATAAATATCTGAATACATAAGTAGTCTGGGCAGGTTGATAACATTTAAGCAGCTTCCTGTTTGTTAGGTTAGGCAGGGTTCTGATGGTGATTGTCCCTCCTCTGTTATACTTGACCTGTAATGCTGGTTGTCATATTTCACTAAAAAACACAAAGTAGACTGCAAGAGTTCCCCCCTCCAAGTACTGATGGGTTAGACCTGTTCTCTGGAAGCCAGGTCCAGTGTTCCCTCTAAGCTGAGTTAGTGTGAGCTAGATCACAGTTTTTTAGCCTCGGACTCACAGATTTTTGTCTTAGCTCAGGAAGGATGGCTCCAGAGCAAACTAATTTATGTAGTAGCCAAATTGCTCACTCACAACTTTAATGCCAGTAGCTCACAAAGTAGAATTTTTGCTCACAAGGCTCCATGGCTTAGAGGGAACATTGGCCAGGTCTACCAATATAGTGGAAAGGGGAGGGTAGACCTGTTCTCTGGAGACCAGGTCTACCAATATAGTAGAAAGGGGTGGGTGAAATTTGATTCTGTTTTCTCTTATAATGTTTAAATTATTCTTAAAACATAGTTTAAATATAATTTAAAAGGATTTATTCTGAGTTTTTACAAGGTTATGGAAGTAATCTTCTAAAACTAATTTACGTGATAGTCAAATGTAGACTCACTCACAACTTTAATGCTACTAGCTTTCCCACTCACAAGGCAGAATTTCTGCTCACAACACTGTGGAGCTTAGAGGGAACACTGTCAACTCTATTGATGTGGCCAAAGTAAAGAGAAGACACAGATGCTGGAAAGGCAAATCCAACGACTTTGAACACGAGAGAAACTTTCAAATAATGGTCTTCAGGGCAATGCTCCCTCTAAGCTGTGGAGTCTTGTGAGCAAAAATTCTACTTTGTGAGCTACGGGCATTAAAGTTGTGAGCGAGTGATTTGGCTGCTGCATAAATTAGTCTGCTCTGGAGCCATCCTTCCTGAGCGAAGACAAAAATCTGTGAGCCGGAGGCTAAACACCTGTGAGCTAGCTCACACTAACTCAGCTTAGAAGGAACACTGCTTCAGGGTTAGAAAAAAATGAACTATTTGACAATATTGAAACTAGAATATGATGTTATCTTAAGGTATACTGGAGTGACGAGGGGGGAAGCATTGCGGGAAGCCACGGGGAGGGGGAGAGTAAAATGGGGATATTGGGGGTAAAAATTGAAATACTAATGGAACTGATGACATGTCAATATTTTCATGAAAAATAAAATTGTGTTCAAAAAAAAAAGAAAAGAAAAAAATGAACTATTTGGAACAGTTTCATTTTGGTCAGGATGAGGCATCTCAAAAGGCAAAGATTTGAATGAAAAACCAGACCAAATTTGTATTTCTGAACATCTGAACGTGGTTAAGCCCCTTGGTTTGGATCCTACTACTTGGCTCATACACATCTGAATCCTTCCTCTGACCCAGTTAGACTTCCTCTAGGAGGAGAGGCTGGTTGGAAGAAGGCTCCTTGAGCCTGAGGAAGACTCCAGGCTTGGCTTAGCAGAGCGGGGAAGACACCAACTCCTGTCTATAGCATATGACAAAGTTCCACCTTTTCCTCTTGGGGTGGTGGTGGTGGAAAGTGCTGACAAGTCGCAGATGACTTATGGCAACCCTGTAAGGCTTCAAATCCTGTAAGGTTTCAAACATATGGCCCATAGGCCAAAAAAGGCCCATCCAGGACTCTTATCTGGCCCGCAAGCAACTGGTGCTGTTCTTAGCCTGTGAGGGAAAAGGCCACGGGAGACAAAAAGCACCCCCTGGAGGTTTTGGAAACAGCCTCTCTGTCAGGTCTTCCCTCAGCCCTGCCGCTTCTGTGGGAAACGCAGGAAGGCC
>NW_015168086.1:141187-158067 GCF_001447785.1 Gekko japonicus | reverse complement strand
ACGTTAGGACGCCGGGCACGCTGGGGGTGGGGCCACGGTCATCCGAGGGAAAACTCTATGGTTTTCCCTCGGATGGTCGTGGCCCCACCCCCCAGCATGTCTGGCGTCCTAACGTCACTTCCGGGTGACATGCGTGCGGCGCGCGTGCGCTCAGTGTGGGCGTGTGCCCACTAGTTGCCAGACGGGAGTCCCCCGCCGCGGCAATTTTCCAACTTGGCAACCCTAGTGGTCTCCCATCCAAGTACTAACCAAGGCCGACCCTGCTTAGCTTCTGAGATCTGACAAGATCAGCCTAGACGAGGCCTTCCATTTCCTCTTGACAACTCACTTGAGGCTGGGCTAAACTTTCACACACCAGATGAAATTATTTTAATTCCTGATACTGAATTGCCAGTATCCCAAGTACTAAAAAGCTATCAGTCCTTTGAGCCAGGGCTCAGATCTCTTGTAAGCTGTTCCTTCTTGCTCTTGCGGGCCTGCCAACAAGCACCTGTTTGTATTAGAGCATTCCCCTAATAAAGTGAAAACTGAGCAGCTAGCCCTTGCATTTTAAACTCCTTCGGAAACTGCGTGGGTGTGCTCTCAGGACTTGGAAATGTTCAGGAAGTTTAACACAGATGTTTTCTTTCAGTAGGCGTTAAAAGACACCAATAATTGCATCTGCGTTTTTAAGAAAGGCATTTGTGAGAACATTATTTTCCCTCCAAAACCAGTAACCGTTGAAATTGCCAATCTAATTTTCTGGCCAGACTCATAATCTTGAACGACATAAACTCAAATCGACATGAATGTTATAGTTTCTATAATAAATATATTTTATTTCTTTTTTTCCCCATGTAAGCCCCAAATGCTGGGAAGGGGAACAGTTTCAAAAACTGTCTCCTAGACTTTAATAAGCACTAGTCTGACCACTTACATAAGGAACAAGAAAGCTACATCTAGAGCCAGTTTGGTGTAGTGTTTAAGAGCAGAGGATTCTGGTATGGAGAACCAGGTTTGATTCCCCACTCCTCCACATGAAGCCAGCTGGGTGACCTTGGGTCAGTCACAGCTGTCTCAAGAGCAGTTCTCTCAGAGCTCTCTCAGCCCCACCTACCTCACAGGGTGTCTGTTGTGGGGAGAGGAAGGGAAGGAGATTGTAAGCCGCTCTGAGACTCCTTTGGGTAGTGAAAAGTGGGGATTTAAAAACCAACTCTTCTTCATCTATCTTTTCTTCACTGAACTCTCCCCCTTGTATACGATTCTACATAGAGGAAAAGAGCCGCCACGCCTGAGAAAGGGAAGGAGGCAGGGGAGGTCCCTGCAGTCAAAGATGATCATGATTTGGGTGAAGACACACTGCTGCTTTTAGACTGCAGGCATGCAGATGGTTTCTTCATACGATTTTGTAGATGTCACGGGGGAGGAAGGAATTGTATGTACTGTATTCTGGGATCTAGCCTTTAAAGAAAGCAGATGATCTGAGGGAGCTCAGCCTGCCCAGTTTGGGGGCTCTGTTCTCTTGGTCTCCCACAGTGGATTGCTGGTCAGAACGCACCAAGGCAAGACGAGCAGCAGAGATGCCAGGAAATGGCAGCTTTCCGGGTGTTGCAGCAGCCAGGGAAAGGCTATGTTCTCCATGAGACAGAAGGGCTGGCCATCCACAGCAATCATCATACTAATAAGGGCTCTCCACATAGCCCTTCTGGATGGCACTGTTGGCATCACTGGGGGAATGATCTCTTGAAAGGTGGCCTGCCTTGATATCCCATCCACGACACCCTGAGTGCAGGGAGCCTTTCCAAGGAACATGTTTTATTTGAGTGTAAACTTTACCAAAAATATGAGAGCCGCCTACATAAGGCTGATTTGTAATAATTTCCTGGGGAGCAGGGGTCATTTCCTGCAGGAGCACACAAGAACGGAGCTCCGGCATTAAAAAGCCCAGGGGGCGGGCACATGCAACAAGCCCCGCCCCATACTCCCATACTCCCAGCAGCCCCAGGCCACAAGGAGCACGAGGATCTGCGCATTCCCCCCCACCCCATAGCTAGCAATCCAAAACAGTCCAGTGGAGCCTGAGCAGTGGGTGTTGCCTTCTGACACACTTCCGGTGATGTCAGGGGGTGTGGCATATGCAAATAAGTTATGCTAATGAGTTATGCTAATGAGCTCCTGCACTTTTTCTACAAAATGACCCCTGGATGTGACTGAGAATCGAGTTATAACAAAACAAAACATCGCGGGGAGCTCCAGATACCTGGTTTGGTCTTCAGAACTCCAGCCTCATCTTGCTCATGCTCAATAAGTGATGGGCCATGTCAACCTATGGGCAATGTCAACCGCAAACATCAACCAGCCGTCAAGTCACTATTTCATGATCATCTTAATCAGCTTCCTTCAGGAGGCACCTGTGCTCTGGAAAACCCTGCCATTGTTGATCTGACTAGTAATTTTATTGTTAGCTATTAACTGTTGTTGTTTTAATGTTTTAATTATTAGATGTATTCATATATACTTGCTGTGACCCGCCCTGAGCCCGCTTGTGGGGGAGGGTGGGATATAAATCTAAATAAATAAATAAATTCTCTGCACTGCAAGTAGAACTCAGGAGAAAGGCAGAGATTTCTTCTCTATGAGGGGTAAGAACAAATATGCATTCTCTCTTTGCAATATTTTCTTGTCATCTTCTCACAAACTCCTAACCTAAACCAATACACTACTTGTGCTGACTTACCCAGAATCCAATGCCAGCCCTCCCCCCCGCCACTGGTGGGGGATAGCGGGGTAGGATTGCTAGATCTAGGTTGGAAAACTCCCTGGAGATTTGGAAATGAAGCCTAGGGCGGCCAGGGACCTCAGAGGGGTACAATGCCAAAGACTCCACCCCCCACCCCCCAAAGCATACATTTTTTCCAGGGGAACTGATCTCTGTAGTCTGGAGATGCCCTGTAATTCCGGAGGCTGCATTCCTAGATTAGAGTCATCCCTGTTGTTTTAATTCTGGTGTACTCAAAGTAAGGGACAGACTGCTGAGAGCAGACGTGGGCAACAGCTGGGGGTGAAGAAGCCCTCTTCTATGATTTCTCTGTTTTTCTTCCTCTTGATGAGGCCAAGAGGCCACATGATAATCCACCTGTTTGCAATCGCTTCCAGGAGGTTCGGTTGCCTGACCACCTCTTTGTTGAAATGAATAATCCGGTCCAAGTAACTATAATGGTGACTGTAAAACAACTCGTGTTTTTTATGAGTAAGTACAGGATAGCTCCTCATGCTGCCAATTGTCAGAAGTGTTAGCATTTACACACCGATTTTTACAAATCCCAGGAAAATATCCGAAATCCAGATGGCTGCGATTCCCCCCCCCCTTCCATGTTTCTGGACAGTTCGTTTGGTTTCTACCCACGGTCAAATTAGATTCATTGTAAACATGGATCCAACTCCAAACTTTTGGGTTTCTCACAGTCCCGTGGGGATTACTTAAGTCAGGAAGAATTTTAATGAAGCATTATACACAGGCGGTTGTGTCACTATCTAGCTGTGGGAAGTGAATGCCAAAGAAACTCCATCAAACATCGCTTCCTCTCCACATCCACTGCAACTATTTTTTTCTCTTTGAAGAAAACAGGTGGCTTGTCATAATTCTCCACTTAACCTATCTACTCTGCAAACAAGTTATCTCCAAACCTACACCCCGGAACACCACTCTGTCAATACAATGATTTCACCGCTTGTCAAGTCCTAGTACAAAGATAATATGTGCTTCCAAGCTTCATTACTCAAGGGGAATGCTTTCATGCTACCTTTTGGTGACCATGGGGTCTAACACAGGCCAGAAAGCACCCATAAAAATATCATTATAACTTGTCTGCACTGAACGGAAGCAGGGCAAATGCTTATATAGGACACTGGGCCGATAAATTTACAAATGACGAGAGATTCATAATAAGTGAGAACCCCGTCCCCCAAAAAGGAAACAAAGTGGACAAAAATTATAAACAGGAAAATAACCAAATGTCATACATATTCTGGAGCAGGGCTCACTTCAACTGATGAAGAATAATAGCATTCTGAAAGAATGGTGAAAGAAATTACTCCAAACTGTACAGGATGATGCAACTAATGTACCTGCGCAGTGGCTGGTTCTACAGTGGCTTGTCTTCTTCAAACATCTCTGTCCCATTTATAGTCACGAGTTGTGTGTGTGTGTAAAGTTCCATCAAGTCGCAACTGACCTATGGTGACCCCATGTAGGGGCTCTCAAGGCAAGCGAGAAGCAGAGGTGGTTTGCCATTGCCTTCCTCTGCAGGGTTTTCCTCGGCGGTCTCCCTTCCATGTACTGACCCTGCCTAACTTCCGAGATCTGATAAGATTGGGCTATGTACCATGATGCCTTCCTTGCCCGAGTAGTGATTAGATGCTAAGAAATGCTGCCAGGGACAAAGTCAGTAGGGAAAACGCCACACCACCTGTTTCCATGCAGCTCTTTTCTGAAGCGGAGGTTGGCATGGGCAATGGGCCAGTTTTTTGAGGAGAGAGAAAGAGCAGCTTTCCAAAATGCATGACGCCAACCCCTAACTGCCTAGAAATGGATACGTCAAGGTCAGGGCCCTTGCTAAACTAGAGACGGGGCCTTTCAGCAAGGCAAAGAGTAATGTTGGACAGCTTGGTCAAAGGAAGAGTTGCCTTTAACGGACAAGAAACAAATGTCTTTGGAAATTAACATATGTGTTTGTTTAGGATTAGCTGGTTGCTTTGGGGCAAAAGCACGAATTATTTGTGACTTTCTCTCACTCGCTATGAAAGAGTCTTTTTTTTTTTTGCCTGCTTCATACTGTAACAGCAAACAGAAGTCTACTGTACAGACCTGGGCTGTATCCATGTAGCACTGGATGATATGCTCTTATTGCACTATAGCCATTGTTTCCACCAGGACTTTCCAGGTGGGACAAGACAATCCAGTAACAATCTGACTGCTACAATGTCATGATAGAACAACATCCAAAAATGTGCCAAGGCAGGCCCAGTCCGAGTACATTGGGAAGGTCATAACTAAGACGGGCAGGTTTGGTGTGGGTTGGTGGGTGAGGGAGCTTAATTCCTCGATAGAAATAGGTGTTGAAAGTCAGTCTGTGCTCAGGGACTGCAGAGAGTCCTCAGACAAAGAGCTACCTGCAGCTGGCCCTCAGCCAGTAGTTGAACAACCAGCTGCAGCTGGCTCTGAGCCAGGAGGAGAGCAACAAGACATCAGGTTACCAGCTGAGCAGAAGTCACAGCCTACAGCTAAAACCGAGCCAATGCCTTGTAGCTCTGAAGCAGTAAACAAGGCTTCAGAAGCCACTCCCAGCTCACCTAGCTCATCCACATGCCTCCAGCACTGATGCTGTCTGAGGCGAGCAGAGTTGCAGGAAAGGAGGAGGAGCGCAAGACTCATGACCCATCGTCAGCTGTCAACTGATGAGATGGATGAGTAGTTTCAGGATAACTGTCAAGGAATTGGCTGGGAGTGTAGCTTATTAAGACTTGGCTACAAAATCAGCCGGGAGAAACAGCAGTTTTGTGGATGCAACAAGTACACATTGCTACTGAACCACTGACCTTACTGTTACCAAACCACTAGAACTGTGACCTTTGGACTGGACCTGACTATTGGCTTTTCTGGAACCCCTGGACTGGACTTGAACTTGCTGCCTGAATCCCTTGACCCTAGACTGGAAGAGACATTCTTGCTCTCTGGAACCCCTGACTTTTGGACTGGACCCTGGTTCTTCTCTGCAACTTTGCCTGTGACCTGCCCTGCTGAACCCCAGCCCCTGGGAGGACTGCATCAGTACAGTAAGGCTGACTGAGGCATCTAAGGATGAAGGGCTGTTCATGAACCCACCCATCACTGGGGAGGGGGCACCCTTGGTGCTGGGCAGCATCATCCAAGCCCTTAGTTGCTGCAGTGGCATGTTGGGGGAGGCAGGTGGGACTTAGCACCACTAGGCACTGTTTTATGTGTAGGCTACCATAGATAGAATGAGTAGTAATGCTGACCAAGTTGGGAGCCAGGCCAGACTTGGTCCCAATGCGGGTAGGCCGCTTGGCGGCAGCAATTCACATCAAATTCGGTGGTGGAAACTGTGGTCAGGTAGAAGAGAAGAAGAGAAGAGATTGGATTTATACCCCGCCCTTCACTACCCAAAGGAGTCTCAGAGCGGCTTACAAACTCCTTTCCCTTCCCTTCCCCACAACAGACACCCTGTGAGGTGGGTGGGGCTGAGAGAGCTCTTGACAGAAACTGCTCTTTTTCAAGAACAGCTCTTATCAGAACTACGGCTTGCCCAAGGTCATCCAGCCAAGTGCAAGTGGAGGAGTGGGGGAATCAAACCCGGTTCTCCCAGATTAGAGTCCGCGCACTTGACCACTACACCAAACTGGCTCCACCAACATATGGCGATCCCACAGGGTTTTCAAGGCAAGAGATGAACAGAGGTGGTTTGCCACTGCCTGCCTCTGCTTAGCAACCCCGGACTGACTTTATGGTCTCCCATCCGAGTACTAACCAGGACCAACACTGCCTAGCTTCCACGATCTGATGAGATTGAGCTAGCCTGGGCCAACTAGGTCAGGGCACCAAACTGAGGGCTGTTTATTTGAAAAGCAATGTTTTTGTCTGATGGCTTAAAGGTAAAATCTCATATTTAAAGGAAGGAGTATTGCTATTTGACTATCTCTGGACAATCAAGGTCCTTGATTTTTGAAGGACAATTTTGAACTGTCCAATTTCTTTTACGCATCCAGTTTTTACAGGGACATCGCAGTGCTGGAACAGCTGCATGAATCAAATGTTGGAACATGTGCAGAAACTGCAAGCTGTGACAAACTATAGCAAAAGCCAAGCTCATCCTAACGAGAGGCAGGGAATATGTCTTATTGAATATGTCTTATTTCAGTATCTATTGATAATTTATGATGCTTTCATGATTTTATGGCATTATTTTTACTCGTAGGCCATCTTAAGCAGGACTCATATAAAATTAAAATGCATATAAAATCCCTAAACAAATAAGCAAGCAAACGAACAGACAGTGAACACAGCTCCCAAGGTAGAGTGCAACAGTAAAAACAAGCAATAAAAAAGACAAACACAATAAAACACTGCCCTCATATAGAAGATATCTAAAAACTAGAAATCTGCCACACAATAATGTATTCAATACAGCAGTAGCCCTGACTTGGATAGCCCCAGGCAAGCCTGATCTTGCCAGATCTCGGAAGCTACGGCCAACCCTGGCAAGTACTTGGAAGGGAGACCTCCAAAGAATATCAGAACCGGAATGCAGAGGCGGGTAATATCAAGCAACCTCTCTGAAACGTCCTAGTCCCACTGGTGGTCTCAAGAAGTCACCATGACTTCCAGGCCCACAAGCACACACACGCACGCACACAAAATACTCACCCAAAAAACATACAAAAAGACAATTAGCAGCAACCTGCACTGAAAGAGTCTGGTACTGGGTGGATGGCTATGAGGAAGACACTCTATAGATGAGGCACTGCAACAGCCGAAGACCTGTCCTTGGTGTTTATCTACCTCACCCCAGAGAGTAAGCGTCATTAGTACAAATAAGATGGAGAAAAATTGTATTTATTTTATTTATATCCCAACTTCCATTGAAGAAACCTTCCCAGATAGCTAACACAGAAATATCATTCATAAAGAATGACAACTAACAGCAGCATTAAGAGGATAAGCAGCACAGCAACAACGTGTATAAAGGAGGCTGCAGCATAAATATGTATCACGTCGTTAAAAGTTCTTCCAAAGAAGATGGCCTTTGTGAGATGCCTAAAGGTCAACAGAAATGGTGCCAGGGGAGTTCCATCAGCAGGCACCTCCAACTATCTCTAGCTGCAACAGGCCTCACCTGTGAAGGTAGAAGCATCTTGGAAAGGACATCGTTAGACTACCTTAATATGTTCCATGGTTGTTTGTTGTTCAGTCGCACAGTCGCATAGTCGAGTCTGACTCTTCGCAGCAGCATTAAGAGGATAAGCAGCACAGCAACAACGTGTATAAAGGAGGCTGCAGCATAAATATGTATCACGTCGTTAAAAGTTCTTCCAAAGAAGATGGCCTTTGTGAGATGCCTAAAGGTCAACAGAAATGGTGCCAGGGGAGTTCCATCAGCAGGCACCTCCAACTATCTCTAGCTGCAACAGGCCTCACCTGTGAAGGTAGAAGCATCTTGGAAAGGACATCGTTAGACTACCTTAACTGGTGGGCAGAGTTATATGGCAGCATGGTGGTCCTTCAGAAGAATTATAGAAGTGTGGATTCTGAAGAAAAGTTAATTCAATATTGGAACATCAATAGGAATGGCACCACTTCTTTTGTAGCAAGGGGCACTGAATTATGGTCTGGAAACTTCAACTAGTGCAAAATGTAGTGGCGTGCCTGCTGACTGCTTCGCCTGGGCGGGCACATGTTCGGCCAGCACTACACCAATTACACCGGCTACTGATTGAGTACCGGATATGTTTCATGGTATTGACCTTTAAAGTCTTGCGCAGCCTCAGACTGACATTCCTGGACCGTCTCTCCCCATATGCTCTGCTGATCCAGATCTGCTTGGTCCCTGGCCCAAGGGACGCCTGCTTAGCCTTGACCAGGGCCAGGCCTTTTTCTGCCCTGGCCACGACCTGGTGAAACATGCTCCCGTTTGAGATCAGGGCCACGCAGGACTTGTTACCATTCTGCAGGGCCCGTAAATCACAGCTGTTCTGCCAGGCTGTTGGCTAAGAAAGTGGGCTTCCAATAAAAAAACTGGTCTCCCCTGCTGAAACTCACCACCGCTATGCGGCCCAAATTAAGAAGATCTTAGAGACCCAATGGCAACAGCTTGGAAACTTTGCACACAGACCAACAGCGTAACCTGTTTTAATTTATGTTGTTTTAAATTCTGTAGTATTGTCTCTGATGTGTTTTAGAATCTATTTTGTGATCCGCCCTGAGCCCGCTGGAAATAAATAAGTAATATTGAAATAAATAATATTCTCTCGTTAAAAGCATTTGGCTCCCATGCACAATTTACGGTATGTTTTTATTTGATTAAAAGTGTTATAGAGAGAAATATTTTAAAGAACACAAGAAGAGCCCTGCTGGACCAGACCAGTGGTCCATTTGGTCCAACATCCTGTCTCACACAGTGGCCAATCAGTTCCTCTGGCGGGCCGACAACAGGGCACAGAGGCCAAAGCCTTCCCCTGATGTTGCCTCCTGGCACTGGGATTCAGACACTGACTGCCTCTGAACGTGGAGGTTCCCTTTAATCACCGTGGCTACTAGCCACTGACAGGCTTATCTTCCGTGAATCTGTCTAATCCCCTTTTAAAGCTGTCTGTGCTTGCGGCCATCACTACATCCTCTGGCAGCGCGGATGTAATGATTTCTCAATACTGTAGAGGAATACGGGAACACCACTCTGGTTACCAGGGCAATGGGATAAAATCTTTTTTACTTGAAGTTCAGGATGTCTAAAGCCGTAGGGCATGTTTCAGTCTCTAAAAACACAATTCAGCAGATGTGTTGTTAGTAGAAGCATTAAGGTAGTGCAAAGAGAGCTACTTGTTATGATGGAAAAAATAAAATCCCTTCTGGGTAACTGGGCGAGTTTGTTGAACACCGTCCACCGCATTCCCTGCCCCAGTTAGTCCTGGAACATATATCTTGACATGGTTGAGATGTTAAATTTCGTTAGAGCAGATAATGACAAACATCTGTCACTGCTGCAGAAGATGATTCCATTTTTCCTTCTCGTTTGTGACTGCCAAATATATATATACGCAGTTTACCTCACAGATAATGTGGATGCTGTCTGGAAGGTTACCAAAGGAAATGCTGAATTTCATGAAGGTAGCTTTTACGTTTAAGAGGTCCCATGGAACTTTCCTTTAGGTTACTGTGGACCAGGAACTTGAGCAGAGAATCCATTCTTCAAAAACTGCTGGGGGTATTGTTGGAATAAGTGCAAAGGCTGAAGTTCTTTCTTTAGGATGCAACAGCAGGCTAATTGGTCAAGCACAAAGAGTGGTCTAAAAGGACAATGGACAAAAATGAACAGGCTGCCAAAGAAATCCTGGCACTCACTATATGCCATGAAAAGGGTGTTTGATATACAGTCCTGACAAGTTGTTGTAGCATCTCAAAAAAGTAGTTCTATTTCTAAAAAACCCTATTTTAAAAATATAGATGCAATGAACATGAAATTGAGCAAACTTCAGAGGACGGCGGAAGACAGGAAAGCCTGGCGTGATCTGGTCCACGGGGTCGCGAAGAGTCGGACTCGACTGTGCGACTGAACAACAACAACAACAAGTTTAAAAATAAGATCGCAAGAACTTTTCACAATCTTAGAAACTGAGGGTTCTAAAAGCATTGAAGCAGTTCTTCTGTCGACTGTACAGAAGCCCCCCCCCCTACTGATCATATACGGAAAACGTTCTCACGTTGCAAACTCTCATATCAACAAAATGTGAAGCTGACGTAAGATTAAGAAAGCATAACTGCTCCGCCTTCTGGTCACCAACGTAGACCGGGGCAGTGGTCAGTGATGGCCAGTGGCCAAGAGCTGGCAGGGGGAATTACCGAATTCTACTCATGGATCTTTCAGCAGATGGGTCAGCAACGGAGAATGGATGAAGCGCTGGATTGGTACCAAGGCAATCTGTCCTCAAATGTTCGCTGGTTGTGGATTCACTGGGTGGTATGGTAACACCATAGTGAAGTACAACGGCAATTAAAGCAATGAAAGATATTAAGGATGACTGGATGACTATGTCTTTTGGCTGAATGACACTGTGGGCTAGAGGTCTGCTGGGGCAAGGAGTCGCTGTGCTATCTTCTCCTAGGGAAAGGCAGAGAGCAGAGTAGAAATGTATATTGAGTAGAGCCAGAACCTTAGTAGAATTTCTTCAGAAAGCACATTAAATGTCTTCACAAGGGATGAGAAATAATACCAACTAAATTAGTGATAAAACCAGCCATTCTGGTGTAGTGATTAGGAGCACGGACCCTAATGTGGGAGAACCGGGTTTGATTCCCCACTTCCCCACATGCAGCTGCTGGTGTGACCTTGGGTCAGTCACAAGTTCTCTCAGAGCTGTTCTCTCGAGGGCAGTTCTTGAGAGAGCTCTCTCAGCCACACCTACCTCACAGGGTGTCTGTTGTGGGGAGGGGAATGGAAAGGAGTTTGTAAGCGCCTCTGAGACTCCTTCAGGTAGTGAAGGGTGGGGTATAAATCCAATCTCCTCCTCCTCTTCTTCTAATTATGTGTATGTGTGTATATATATATATATGTATGTGTGTGTATATATCTATATGAAATACAGGGTCAATTGTAGATGCTCTCCTACTCCATTCCAATCTACTCCTTCTTCAGCGTTCTCATAAAACCTATTCATTCACAACAACTTGGCATCATTATTCCACATTGCTGTCTGTCATGGTTCACATACTCTGTTCTGCCTCCTATGAAATTATGTACAAATAACAGCTGCAGCAAAATAAGGCTTTTGGACCTTTTCCCTAACATACGCATGGTTCCAAACTGCTGTAAAAGTATGTGCCAAAAATAACATTTAAATCACCTGGAACCAGCAGATCTCACTTAACTGACCTTGCTATAAGTGGGACCATACGAAATTTGGGGACTTGTCTGTAGAAGCCCAAATACACCATGGAGAGCATCACTTTAAATGTAAAAAGAGTAAAAATATCCCCCCAAACTGACCTTACTGCTGGAAATCACTAACTAGCACTTCACCACTTGTGGGTCTCTACTACTTTTGTTGTTGTTCAGTCGTACAGTCGAGTCTGACTCTTCGCGACCCCATGGACAAAATCACGCCAGGCCCTCCTGTCTTCCACCGTCCTCCGAAGCCCCAGCTAAATCATGGGTTGGGTCCCGAACTTTTTTGAGCCCGCCAGGTACCTTTGGAAAATGACACAGGGTGGTGGGAGCAACCACAAAATGGCAGTTGCAAAAGGTGAAGTCAGCCACAAGCTATCAGGGAGTGAGGTCATGAATAACTCCAATTGTGGATCAACATTTCATACCAGGGGCTCCATGCCACCTTCTGCAGGTGGGGGGCTCCAAGCTGTTCCCTGAGATCTTCTGGTGTGCGTACCACGATGACGTCACCCGGAAGTGATGTCATTGCATCAGGCACATCATCCAGGGGACACTCTACCATTTGCCGAAAAACTCTATGGTCACCAATGTTCCCTCTAAGCTGAGTTAGTGTGAGCCAGCTCACAGTTTTTTAGCCTCCAGCTCACAGATTTTTGTCTTAGCTCAGGAAGGGATGGCTCCAGAGCAAACTGATTTGTGCAGTAGCCAAATCGCTCACTCACAACTTTAATGCCAGTAGCTCACAAAGTAGGATTTTTGCTCACAAGACTCCACAGCATAGAGGAAACATTGATGGTCACCATAGAGTTTTTAGCCAAATGCTAGAGCATCCCCCATGTGATGTGCCCGGTGCCTCTGGGAGATGTCATTGCACCAGGCACGTCAGGTGCAGTGGGGCTCTTTGGGGGTGGGACTCCCACGCCAGCCAGCTGGCCGGAGGTGGATTGGGGCCCCAAAAATTGTGGGTAACCCCACCTCCATTGGGGGGGGGGATGGCAACCCTATTTCATACAGAACCTCTGTTCAACCAGATGCTTTTTCAGAATACATTTACTGTTTAAAAATGTTACATACACACACACACAAGCTAAGAAACACTCATCTGGCAGTATCTGTTAAATCTCCAATAGCCAAATCAGAAGCTCTACTGGCACACCTACTTTTTAAAGACACCTAGTGTGCTATGGCACCCACAGGCCCAACGTTGAGGATCCCCAATCTACATTTTGGTACCCCTTCTGCCACTGACATTTTCCAGAACATAATCAGGGCAACCTTCTGAGGGTTTGCAGGGATCTACAACATCAGTGAAGACAGTTTTATGTTTGGGACAAGAGGAATCCAATGACTAAGAGCGCTTTCGAAATTTTCCCGAGCTGAACTTAGCCCTGAATTCCGGGGCTCAGAAACATTTACTGGAGTGGAACTCATACTGTGTTGCTTCTAGAATTGTGTTCCTGGGATGCGTTCCCAAAAGAGAAGCAAAAATAAAATTTAAATGAACTTCTCCCAAACTAATTCCACATGTGCTGAATTTTTTTTCAATGTTTTCTTTTCTGTTCTGAAGATTATCCCCCAATGTTTTCTTTTCTGTTCTGAAGATTATAATTGCAATCTTTTGCAGCATAGCAACAAAAAAACAATAGAAATCCCTTCAAAACTAGATGTTTTCCAAAATGCTCAGAAACAGAAGAAAAAATGTCTTCTTGCATGGGAAGGGCTAAGTTTCAACCATCTGTGTTACGGAAAATCGCAACAGCAAACTACTGCAACGTGACTGCAAAGAGGCCATGTCAGCATTTATTTACTTACTATATTTCTACAGCATGTCTTATCAATTAGATATGAAGGACAGAGCTGTATGATCCATTGGCTGAAAAGTGTTTTAATTACATCAACAGGAATGTAGTAGTTCCAGAAGCAGTAACCAGGTCATACTTTCAATATTCCATTCAACACACTGAGGCATTAAGTCGATGGCTCATGGCCAAGAAACTGTCTGCAGGTGGATTTATGCAAAGGACTGTCGACTGATTCCCACCAGCTCAGTGAGGGGCCACAGCTGGACTCATGGGCAGCTACCGGAATTATCTCCCGATCCACCTGCTAAGTTATTATTAAGGGCTCTTTTTGTAGCAGGAACTTCGACTGATTCCCACCAGCTCAGTGAGGGGCCACAGCTGGACTCATGGGCAGCTACCGGAATTATCTCCCGATCCACCTGCTAAGTTATTATTAAGGGCTCTTTTTGTAGCAGGAACTGCTTTGCATATTAGGCGACACACCCCTAATGTAGCCAATCCTCCAAGAGCTTACAGAGCTCTTCCTACAGGGGGCTACTGTAAACTCTTTGAGGATTGGCTACATTAGGGGTGTGTCGCCTAATATGCAAAGGAGTTCCTGCTACAAAAAGAGCCTTTATTATTATTTATTAGATTTATTAATCGCCTTATCCCAGATTACGCCAGGCTCTAGGCAATGTAGAACCCATAATGTCATAAAAATTACAAAACATTAAAATTCAATATGTAACTTAAGAAAAACGTCAGTGTAGATAAAAGATCCAAGATGGCAATTTCCCTATAATATTATTTGTCCCAACTCCAGACTAACAGCCCCTTTTCTAGGCGGGGGGAAAGGGAACTCTAAACATAAAAGGGGGTGGAGAAAGAAGGGTGACAGCCAATGAGGTAACTGTTGCTGTCCTCAACCAAAGGCCTAGCGGAACATCTCTGCTATGGAACTTCAGCAGAAGTAAAGTCATTCTATATGGACAGTTCATTCTGCCACGGGTGAATTGACTATCACTAACCTTTCTGCATGCCTGCACTAGTGACTTCCAGCGGTTGTACATAGTGTGTCAACCCAGCAGAGGACCTCCTTGGTCACAGAGGCAAAGCTCTGGAACTCTCCCCTCAGGAGCACTCACCACTCCGCTTCTGTTGCCATCTACCACCAGCGGGTGAAGACTTTATATTTTACCCAGAATTCCCTATGATTCCTCCTCCCTGACCAATGTTTTTAATTGAGTGCCAGTTTGGTGTAGTGGCTAAGTGTATGGACTCTAATCTGGGAGAACCGGGTTTGATTCCCCACTCCTTCACTTGCAGCTGCTGGTGTGACCTTGGGTCAGTCACCAGTTCTTTCAGAGCTGTCCTCGAAAGAGCAGTTCTCTCAGAGCTCTCTCAGCCCCACCTACCTCACAGGGTGTCTGTTGTGGGGAGGGGAAGGAAAGGAGTTTGTAAGCCACTCTGAGACTCTGAGTGAAGGGCGGGGGATAAATCCATTCTCCTCCTCCTCTTCTTCTTCTTAATTGCTGTTTTTATGTATTTTGTACATATTTGAACTCGGTTTCTAATTTGTTTTAACAATGTGTGTTGGGGGTTGAATGTAATGGTTTTACAATATGATTCTATCATGTAACTTGTAAATTGTTAGCTGCCTTGGCGGCCCTTGTGAAGGCAAAAAGGTGGGATATAAATTTTGTAAATAAATAAATGTTTTCAGCTCTGGGAGTCAGTAAGACACAAAACGGCTCTCAGGCAGGAGCCAGTGTTTGTTTCCGTCCTCTCAAGGGCTCAGGAATGAGTGAGGCCCAAAGAAATGCTGGAATAGAAGGGCTCGCTCTCTGACTGCACCGGCCTAGTTTGCCTCGGATATTCCAAACAGGTTTTGTGAATCAACAGTTCCTTAGCAGTCCGAATATCCCAGTTTGGTCCAAGCTCTTTAGCGTTTGAGAGCTAAGCAGGGTCATTCATGGTCAATACTTGGAAGGGAGACCACCAAGGAAGACCGGGTTTGCCACAAAGAGGAAGGCAAACCACTTCCGCTTGTCTCTTGCCTACAACACTCTGGTGGTTTGGGTCACCATGAATCAGTCGCAACTCAACGGCACATTCTTCTTTTTGCTTAGCACAGAAGTGTCAGATTGTGTCTGCTGTTCACAAAACTGCCGATTACACCCTGCCCTCATATAGCACATTCACAATGTCTGTGTGTCAAACTGACCAGACCTCCGTCACCCCAATCTCCTAACTCAGGAATGTCAAGCATACGGCTTGTGGGCCTGAACCGGCCTGTCCATGGCTCTTATCTGGCCTGCAAAGAACTAGTCATTATCTTTACTGCCACTTTGGTGTAGTGGTTGAGTGCGCGGACTCTAATCTGAGAGAATCAGGTTTGATTCCCCACTCCTCCACTTGCACCTGGCTGGATGACCTTGGGCAAGCCGGGACACATTGTTCGTTATTTATTTATTTATTTATTTATTTATTTATTCAATTTATAGCCCGCCCTCCCCACCGAAGCGGGCTCAGGGCGGCTTACAGTCAGGCACCAGCCAACATTAAAAACCATTTAAAACATTCTACAAAAATACAATATAAAGTGCACCAGATGTTCCAGTTGATCTTCTATCAAGATGACGTATGCTGCTGCTCTACCGCCTCAGTGTCGTCTGCTCCGCGTAGTGCCGATGTTCTTTCTTCCAGGGCCAGGTGATGATGGTACAGTACGCCTGGCAGAAGAGCTCTGTCTTGCAGGCCCTGCGGAACTGCCCTAGGTCCCGCAGGGCCCGGATCTCCTCCGGGAGCTCATTCCACCAGGTAGGAGCCGCCACCGAAAAAGCCCTGGCCCTGGTAGCGGCCAGCCTGGCCTCCTTCGGGCCTGGCATTGCCAGGAGGTGTTGCAACCTCGACCGTAGAGCCCGTGGGGGAACATATGGGGAAAGGTGGTCCCTTAGGTATGCTGGACCCCGACCATATAGGGCTTTAAAGGTAAGAACCAGCACTTTGAAGTGGATCCGGTACGCTATCGGCAGCCAGTGCAGCGCTTTCAGCACAGGCCGGATGTGGTCCCTACTAGGAAGACCCATCAACAGCCTGGCCGCAGCATTCTGCACCAGCTGCAGCTTCCGGATTTGCGACAAAGGCAGCCCCATGTAGAGAGCGTTGCAGTAGTCTAGTCTCGAGGTGACCGTCGCATGGATCACTGTGGCCAAGTGGCTGCGGTCGAGGAAGGGAACCAACTGCCGCACCAGCTGAAGATGGTAAAAAGCTGACTTAGCAGTGGCTGCTACCTGGGCCTCCATAGTTAGTGAGGAGTCCAGGAGCACTCCCAAACTCCTAACCTCCGGCGCTGGCGCCAGAAGCACCCCATCGAAGGTCGGGAGAGAGAGCCCCAACCGCAGACCACCTCGACTCAGGCCCAGGACCTCCGTCTTTG
>NW_015168086.1:125757-140776 GCF_001447785.1 Gekko japonicus | reverse complement strand
GCAAGCCATCGAAGGGCGAGCCCCTTAATCCCCACATCGGTGAGGCGGTGGGTCAGCAGCTGATGGTTGACCATATTGAACGCCGTCGACAGATCTAACAACAACAGCGCTGCCACTTCGCCTCGATCCAGATGCCGTCGGAGGTCATCAGTAAGAGCGACCAGTACAGTCTCTGTCCTGTGCCCCGGGCGGAAGCCAGACTGGAAGGGATCCAGGACGGAAGCATCATCCAGAAAGCTCTGCAGCTGTATCGCCACCGCCCTCTCAATAAGTTTGCCCAAATAGGGCAAATTGGACACCGGCCGATAGTTGGCAAATTCGGCTGGGTCTAAAGATGGTTTTTTCAAGAGAGGGCGGACCATCGCTTCCTTAAGTGCCTCAGGGAACCGTCCTTCCAAGAGGGACGTGTTGATAATTTCCCTGAACGCACCTCGCAACCCCCCGTGGCCTGCTTTAATGAGCCAGGAGGGGCACAGATCTAGGTTGCATGTGGTTGGCCACACAGATGCGAGCAATCTGTCCACTTCCTCCAGGCTGAGCAGACTGAAGCACTCTCAACCCGGAACCGAAGACGTGCAAGGGGCCTCAACTGTGGCGGGGAGGTCGCGGCGGAGCACCAAGACTTTATCTGCGAAATAGCTTGCAAATGCCTCACAGCCAATATCCAATTCCCTACGATTTCGTCTGCCCTGTGGCAGAGCCGTTAACGACCGAATTGTTCTAAATAATTGGGCTGGGCGCGAGCTCACAGATGCAATCCTGGTCGCATAGAAGCCTCTCTTTGCGGCCTTGACTGCCATCTCATAGGATCTCATAAACGTCCTATAGGATGTTCTTGACGTCTCGTCTTCTTGAAAAAGAGCAGTTTCTGTCAAGAGCTCTCTCTCCGCCCCACCTACCTTACAGGGTGGCTGTTGTGGGGAGGGGAAGGGAAAGGAGTTTGTCAGCCGCTCTGAGACTCCTTTGGGTAGTGAAGGGTGGGGTATAAATCCAATCTCTTCTTCTTCTTCTTATGTCCCTGTATACTGTCCCAGTGCTAATGGGTAATGGGCAGTGGAATTGGGAGAGGAGGCATCAGGGAGATACTTTGAGGAAATACTGTTGATGTTTTAAGCATGTTTGCATTTCGAGTAAAAAATAATATTGCCCATTGGGTTTGCCTGTGTCCTTTATAAAGTTTATATCTCCTGTTCCTGGCTTTACATTTTATGGCACACATGGCCCGGCCCGACAAAGAGACATTTATGTCAGATCCGGCCCTTGCAACAAATGAGTTCGACACCTCTGCTCTGTCATCCACGTACACCGTAACTACCAATATGTGCAAAATCAAATCCAATCATGCTGCCTTCTTAGCCAAAGCAATGGCCAAACAGGATGGATCAAAATTTGTTTCTTCTGTTAAGGGCCCTCTCTCCCCAAGGCCCATTCCAGTCCTTTTCCCTTTCACTGCATTGCCGTCCCTTCCCGGTTCCTAAATAAAGCAGGCGCAGGTTCCTTTTTATCGGGCTTGCTAAGGGGCACCAATTGAGATAGAGGGACAGGAACCAACCTGTTCTTCCGCTAGCTCCCCTTGCTTACAAAGGCGGCAGAACAGCAAAAAGCTTTGTTAAAGGGATGAGACGGGCCAGTTGAGTTACGCCATGGCATTCCAGCCATTTAACAGTGCTTGTGAAAACACGGCGAGAAAGAGACCAAAGCCCCGACGGCAAGAACCGCTTCTAAGCAAGCAAGAGGGGGAAAGGGGCGTCCGAGAACTGTGTTGCAAGAGGCGAAGCAGGCATAAGCCGGCGCGTCTCCTGACGCATTTGTAAGTCAACGAACGATAAAACATCTCCAGACAGATAGCAGCATGGGGGTGTAAACAATCTGCGGAGGGACTTCTCTCAAGGAACTCCAGCCCTTGTGTAATGTTTACAGGAATTCAAAGTGCTCTTGGCAGCCAGACTCCGAGCAAGGCTATGACCATGGATGGTAAGGAGAGAAAAGGCTGCACAAAGCGATGGACGAACAGGCCCTTCCCCATCCCGCGGAGACGGAACTGGAATCCTCACCGCTGGCTTTTCTCGCTCTGACGTCTGAAGGCATCAATATGTTCAAAAATTCACAAACGGAATGCTGAAACATCTGGGGATGCTAAGTAAACAATGTGAGAACTTTCACTCCCGCCCTGAAGTGGGTTTGTGCGCGTGTGTGTTTGCAAAAACCAATTACATATATTATGTTCATGAAACATGGTGCTAATTTTTTTTAGAGCAGCGTTCAAAGAGAAACACTTGAAGCGGGATGGGGGTCAGGGGAAAGCAACCTCAACGTTCACACAGTAGGACAAGCAGGATTTTACATTCTTTCAGTGCTTTGGTGGCTAGGAATATTCCCCTTCGACATGAGCCCTAGGCTCTTCTCCAGCTCAGATTGGAATTCGAATTCGAGAAGAATTCCTCCCTCCCACTCCCACCTACTTTCCCCTGAGATACAGCAGAAGCATCTGCTCTTGCAAGAGGAAGGGCCTTGGCTATGGCAGCATTCTATGCACCAAGGGAGACTGGGAAATGTCGTTTTTGTTTAATGTAAGCATCCTGGCCTACATTCCCCAGCTTCCCATGCTGTAGGGCTGCCAAGTCCCCCCGGGGGGGCGGAAATCCCCCCGCCCCAGAGGCCCGTTCCCCGACGCCAGGGAATCGGGCCCCGGGGGGAACCCTGCCCCAGTGTGCACGTCACAAGGAAGTGACGTGCATGTGGCGCGGCGCGTGGGGGCGGGGCCACGGCCATACAAGGGAAAACTCTATGGTTTTCCCTTGTATGGTCGTGGCCCCGCCCCCAGTGTGCCCGGCGTCATGACGTCACTTCCCTGTGACGTGCATGTGGCGCGCGCGCGCTTTGCGCGCACACACACACCAGGATCCGAACGGGAGTCCCCCGCCGGCAAGGTAAGTGCCACTTGGCAACCCTACCATGCTGTGACCATGTTTAGATAAGGGGGGGCATGGTTCAAAGAGGGTGAAGAGGAGACTGAAACCTCAGTCTGGAAGAAGGAAAGGAAAGGAACCTTTCTTCTCCCACCGCTGCACTGTCAGCAGGCATATAGGGGCTGGGTGGCCCATGGGGAAAAATTGGGAGCGGTGCACAGGATGAGAGTTGGGGGGACCCATCGAAAGGGCCCAGGAATTTACAAGCCATTTTACGACTTGGAATGGGGGGGTTCCCTCCCCTCCAGAGAGTTCTGTAATGCTGCTCGTAAACTGCTGAGCCATTTCCAATCCCAGCCCAGGAATGTTTGTTCGTAACTTAGCTTTCAGCTCGTTTCCCATAATTCTGGAAACAATTTTGGTGCTAGTTT
Source organism: Gekko japonicus (assembly GCF_001447785.1). Taxonomy (NCBI): domain Eukaryota; kingdom Metazoa; phylum Chordata; class Lepidosauria; order Squamata; family Gekkonidae; genus Gekko; species Gekko japonicus. The sequence continues at coordinate 137,436 of NW_015168086.1, read as the reverse complement.
AGTCAAGACCATACATGAGAACGGCACCTAAGACTTTTTCTCAGTCCCATCAGCCTACATACTTCCCACCGCCCCCTTCCTCCAAAGGGAATTGTTTTATCATCCTTCTTACTTTCCCTTCTCCCTTGCACCCTCGAGGCTGAGGTCAGAAAAGAGTGCCCCAGCCAGAAAAAAGGTCTCAAGTTTTATCTGTCCTCTCCAGACACACTGGCTTATGAAGAAGAACAGTTGATTTTTATATGCTTTCCTCTACCTAAGGAGTCTCAAAGCAGCTTACAATCACATTCCCTTCCTCTCCCCACAACAGGCACCTTGTGAAGTCGGTGGGACACCTGAGAGAACTGTGACTGGCCCAAGGTCCCCCAGCTGGCTTCATGTGGAGGAATGGGGCGTCAAACCTGGTTCTCCAGATTAGAGTCCGCCGCTCTTCACCACTACACCACACTGGTTTATGAGCTGCTCAGTCATTCTTCTAATCAAATGTACTATTTAATGTAAGTTGAGTAGTTATATTAACTTGAAAGAGTTCACTGTCAGCTTTGATCCGAATACTGCTGAAACGTCATTTGTGTACATACCATGCATTCTTTGAAATCCAAAGTAGATTCACTGCCACAGGAAGTGGTGGCGGCTACAAGCATGGACGGCTTCAAGAGGGAATTAGATAAGCATATGGAGCAGAGGTCCATCAGTGGCTATTAGCCGCAAGGTATAGATAGGGGCTCTGGGGCAAGTGATGCTCTGTCATCTTGGTGCTTGGGGAGGGGGTCAACAATGGGAGGGCTTGTAATGTCCTGGCCCCACTGGTGGACCTCCTGATGGCACTGGTATTTCTGGCCACTGTGTGACACAGAGTGTTGGGCTGGATGGGCCTTTGGCCTGATCCAACATTGGCGTCTCTTATGTTCTTATTCAAGTACTCCATTTATTCTATGTGAATCCCAAATCACTGTCCAGACCAGGGTTATGCATTTACACATAACTAATGCCCCCCAGTCTTTATTCATTAATAACATTATAATTAGCCCAAATGGAAAAAAAAGATACTATTCAGACTTTTTTTGATTGACTTGTTATTCTGGTGCCTGGCCGTCTTGCTCAGAATTCATGGAGTTCAGTGAGATGGTGTGTGTTTGTTGGGGGCAGAGAGTAATTCGGAAGACAGGCAAGCCAACTGACAGGGACATTTACCAGCCAGTCGAGTTACACAGCATTTGCTACCAAAGAGAATTGCACTGATGAGACTGTCTTTCTAAAGTATTTCTACCAACAACCTAGCTCAGAGGTGTCGAACTCATTGATGATGAGGGCCGGATCTGACATATAAATGTCACTTTGTCAAGCCAGACCATGTGAGCCGTAAACTGTAACGTCAGGTACTGGAGATATAAACTTTACAAAGGACACAGGCAATTAACGATATTATTTTTCACTCAAAATACAAACATGCTTAAAAAACGAACACTCTTACAGTATTTCCTTACATTAACTCCCTGATGCTCACCCTCCCGCTTCAACTGCCTGTTACGCATTAGCGCTGGGACAGTATACAGGGACATAATGCACAGACTCTGTCATCTGGCAATAAAGGTAATCAGTACCTCACGGGCCGGATAAGAGTACTGGATGGGCTGGTTCTGGCCCACGAGCCGTATGTTTGATACCCCTAACCTAGCTGGTCACTGGCATGGGAAGGGGCTGTGATTCTACATAGCACTGGCTCATGTTTGCTTGAGTGATTACAATACTGTGTGCATCTCTGGTCACCACACCTTAAAAAGGATATTATAGCTTTGGAAAAAGTGCAGAAAAGGGCAACTCGAATGATAAAAGGGTTGGAACACTTTCCCTATGAAGAAAGGTTAAAGCGCTTAGGGCTCTTTAGCTTGGAGAAACGATGACGGAGGGGAGACATGATCAAGGTTTATAAGATAATGCATGGGATAGAGCAGGTAGGGGAAAAGGTACTTTTCTCCCTTTCTCACAATATAAGAACTCGTGGGCACTCCATGAAATTGCTGAGCGGTCGGGTTAGAACGGATTCTTGGTGCTTGGGGGGGTCAACAGTGGGAGGGCTTCTAATGTCCTGGCCCCACTGGTGGACCTCCTGATGGCACTGGTATTTCTGGCCACTGTGTGACACAGAGTGTTGGGCTGGATGGGCCTTTGGCCTGATCCAACATTGGCGTCTCTTATGTTCTTATTCAAGTACTCCATTTATTCTATGTGAATCCCAAATCACTGTCCAGACCAGGGTTATGCATTTACACATAACTAATGCCCCCCAGTCTATATTCATTAATAACATTATAACTAGCCCAAATGGGAAAAAAAGATACTATTCAGACATTTTTTTGATTGACCTGTTATTCTGGTGCCTGGCTGTCTTGCTCAGAATTCATGGAGTTCAGTGAGATGGTTTGTGTTTGTTGGGGGCAGGGAGTAATTCGGAAGACAGGCAAGCCAACTGACAGGGACATTTACCAGCCAGTCGAGTTACACAGCATTTGCTACCAAAGAGAATTGCACTGATGAGACTGTCTTTCTAAAGTATTTCTACCAACAACCTAGCTCAGAGGTGTCGAACTCATTGATGATGAGGGCCGGATCTGACATATAAATGTCACTTTGTCAAGCCAGACCATGTGAGCCGTAAACTGTAACGTCAGGTACTGGAGATATAAACTTTACAAAGGACACAGGCAATTAACGATATTATTTTTCACTCAAAATACAAGCATGCTTAAAAAACAAACACTCTTACAGTATTTCCTTACATTAACTCCCTGATGCTCACCCTCCCGCTTCAACTGCCTGTTACGCATTAGCGCTGGGACAGTATACAGGGACATAATGCACAGACTCTGTCATCTGGCAATAAAGGTAATCAGTACCTCATGGGCTGGATAAGAGTACTGGATGGGCTGGTTCTGGCCCACGGGCCGTATGTTTGATACCCCTGACCTAGCTGGCTCACTGGCATGGGGAGGGGCTGTGATTCTACATAGCACTGGCACGTTTGCTTGAGTGACACCAAAACTGTGGGCATCTCTGGTCACCACACCTCAGTAAGGATATTATAGCATTGGAAAAAGTGCAGAAAAGGGCAACTCGAATGATAAAAGGGTTGGAACACTTTCCCTATGAAGAAAGGTTAAGGCGCTTGGGGCTCTTTAGCTTGGAGAAACAATGGCTGAGGGGTGGCATGATCGAGGTTTATAAAATTATGCATGGGAAAGAGCAGGTAGAGAAAGAGGTACTTTTCTCCCTTTTTCACAATACAAGAACTCGTGGGCACTCCATGAAATTGCTGAGCTGTCGGGTTAGAACGGATAAAAGGAAGTCCTTCTTCACCCAAAGAGTGATTAACTCATGGAATTCACTGCCACAGGAGGTGGTGATGGCTACAAGCATGGACGGCTTCAAGAGAGAATTGGATAAACATATGGAGCAGAGGTCCATCAGTGGGTATTAGCCACAAGATATAGATAGGAACTCTCGGTCTGGGGCAAAGGATGTTCTGTATTCGTGGTGCTTGGGGGGTCAACAGTGGGAGGGCTTCTAGTGTTCTGGCCCCACTGGTGGACCTCCTGCTGGCACCTGGTATTTATGCTAGGAAGTTTCATTCAAGGGGCAACGATAAATCTTTGCAGTCTGGGCTGGAAGACAAAGCACAGAGCCGCTTCAACAATCTTTCCTTTTCTAGTAGTGTGCCGAGGGTGCAGGAGGGGGACGGAAACTGGGAGGCAAAAGACCTGGCGCTATTATGGCTAGAGCATAAATCTAGAGGGTGTTGGGCTCAGCTCACAATGGCTCAGGGATTTCCCCAAATGTCTCCACATGCATCCATTTCGGAAATTCTTTTCCTATACTTGCATCATGTGTATTCACTCCGTATTTGGTAAAACACAGGCACCTTCCTGCCCCGCAAGAAAGAGCTTCTCAGGAAGTTCTCCTAGCTCAGTGGAGAACTGGGTCCCCAGTGGGAGAACCAGGAGATCCTAATTCTCGAATCATTCCAGCAGGGCTATTTTTATGGTTCCTTTCAAAGCTATCTGCCCCCTCCTACACACAAAAGGTAGCCCTTGAGACTGCAGTGCATTAGTCTACGGGCAGACTAAGCTATCTCTCAGAAAGGACAGCCAGCCAGAGACCACCCATCGTGCCTCATCAGTGAAAAGGAATTTGAACTCAACTCCACGCCCAACGTTCTATTTACAGCACTATGTTTGTGGATGCCAACATTGGGCAACAGAGGACTGACCCTTCCAGGATACCCTTTTTCATTCCAGTACGTGTGCTCTTGACATCCTCAGGTGAATGCCCTCAGGACTGGGGCGTTAGTATTGCTGTGAATGCACCATGGTGCCCTTTCAATTCACTTGGGTTCCTTGAGCACAACTGAAGGGAAGGTGGGCACTGAAACAGTCATTTCTGTTTTACACATGGCTGACTTGTTTTGAATCAGACCCTTGGTCCATCAAGGTCAGACTGGCAACAGCTGCCCAGACTACTACTAGTCCTTTACTAGAGAGATTTTTCACATCACCTACTAAAGACTCAGTTATGCTAATGAGTTCCTGCTGGGCTTTTTCTACAAAAAAAGCCCCGCATTCCAGCGAATGTAGCCGTTGCTTTGGAGGTATAGCAGGACATTTAAACAGGAGAACAGATTTTAAGCAGGAGCTGATTTGTGTCCAGCTTTTTTTTCTTTCTTTGTTAGAAAGCATCTCCTTCCAAAATGAAATTCAGTTTCTCAGAGCTGGGAGTCTCTCATGATAACCAGGTTGAGGATAGCATGGGAATTGGAATTAAAGACACTGTATTACTGCATCATCAGGGAATACATGTTTAGCCCACATCCGCATTATATGGAAATCCCTCCCCTGGAAGCATTCCAAAAATGTGTCATTCATCGTTCCAATCAATGAAGTCAAGGAGCATGAGAGATTTTTACTGCTTGATCCCCAAAGAATCCGTTCAGACTGTGGCAGAAAGAGACTGAAATATACCATGAGGTCAAAGTTAGGCATGAAAAGCCTGTGTGAATCTTATTTTAAAAAGTAAGGGAAAAACTTTCTATGAAATTTTACAGCACATGCACACAAGAAATACTAGCTAAAAAGTGCATGAGAAATGAAACCCAAGGCTGAAATCTGAAAATGGTAATCGTTGGAAAAGTTTACTTCATGTGATTATTATTTTTTTTTGGCAACTGAAACCCACCTTAAATATATTTTAATGGTTCAATATGTCAATAAGAAATAACGTTATTCAAGCAGAAGATGGCGTCTCGCGTCTCGTAGCTTCTTGGGTGGATAAATATGATCCTTTGATTAACAAAGGGGGAAATGTTCACTATGCTAGGAAGTTTCATTCAAGGGGCAACGATAAATCTTTGCAGCCTTTGACATCCTCAGGTGAATGCCCTCAGGACTGGGGCGTTAGTATTGCTGTGAATGCACCATGGTGCCCTTTCAATTCACTTGGGTTCCTTGAGCACAACTGAAGGGAAGGTGGGCACTGAAACAGTCATTTCTGTTCTACACATGAACGCATGAGGCTGACTTGTTTTGAATCAGGCCCTTGGTCCATCAAGGTCAGACTGGCAACAGCTGCCCAGACTACTACTAGTCCTTTACTAGAGAGATTTTTCACATCACCTACTAAAGACTCAGTTTGGTGTAGTGGTTAAGAGCAGCGGACTCTAATCTGGGAGAACCGGGTTTGATCCCCCACTTCTTCACATGCAGCCAGCTGGGTGACCTTGGGTCAGTCACAAGTTCTTTCAGAGCTGTTCTCCCAAGAGCAGTCCTCGAAAGAGCTCCCTCACCCCCCCCTACCTCACAGGGTGTATGTTGTGAGGAGAGGAAGGGAAGGATATTGTAAACTGCTCTGAGACTCCTATGGGTAGTGAGGGGCGGGTCTTAAAACCAACTTCTCCTCTTGACCTCTTCTTCTTCTGAAGGTGCTGGAGATTGAACCTGGGACTGCTCCATGCCAAGCAGCTGTTCCACCAAAGCACAGACCCTCTCCATTTTAGTTTGTTCTTAGCTGTTTTTCTAGTGACTATGAAACCCTTCCTTTTTTCCATTTTAGTTTTAACCTCCTAATATGTGAATTATATTCAGCCTCACAAAGAAATTACCATATATCAAACTCCTTGGATTAACTCCCTTAGGGTTATGTAAGGCTACGCCTTTCCCTTTGTAAATAGGCTCAAATGCTTCCCCCCCCCCATCAGAAATATTTCTAATTCTCCGAGTATGTTTGGCTCTGTTTGACCCTCTCTATGTAGCCTGTTTTTAGGAATAAATGAGGAAAGAAACTCCTAACAGACATTTTATTTCAGGCTTAATCGCCATATTGGAATAGCTTCCTGCCCCCCCCCCCGGGTGTAAATTGATTGTTTCCATACTTTTTGCCTCTGACAGTGTGAAAAACTGTGCCGAAATAACCACACCATCTGATAACATTTAAAAAAGAGATCCAAAGATCAGCTTCTGGGATTTCCCCAATATCAGTGTGCTTCTACACCAGGGGTGGCCAAACTGCAGCTCTTTCACACAGTCTAATTTAACGTTAATAAAAACCAAATCTGCGTATTTTTCAATAAAAACGTGTGTGTAATATTTGTTCATGTCTTGCGGCTCTCAAACATCTGACGTTTATTCTGTGTGACTGTTATGTTAAGCAAGTTTGGCCACCCCTGTTCTACACTAATTTGGTGGTATCAATATACTAGGCCCATTCTTGAACCACCTGAATTCATGTCGTCATGCCAACCACCATCCATGAGGGCCAAACTAGATGTTACAAAGTAGATACCGGTACCTATTAAAACTCCCCTGTCTTTTTTAAACAAAGAAAAGCAGCTATGATCAACGCGCCCTCTAAGCTGTGGAGTCTTGTGAGCAAAAATTCTACTACGTGAGCTACTGGCATTAAAGTTGTGAGCGAGTGATTTGGCTCCTGCGTAAATTAGTTTGCTCTGGAGCCATCCTTCCTGGGCTAAGACAAAAATATGTAAGCCGGAGGCTAAAAAACTGTGAGCTAGCTCACACTAACTCAGCTTAGAGGGAACACTGGCTGTGGTGGAAATTTGCCTTTGGAAGCGGGATATAAGGGAGGGTCATGTTCAATGATTCCCATGCAAGAATTATACAGACCTTCATCCATCTTGAAAATGAGATACCCTTTTTCGCCTTCATGTCACAGCCAATTTATGGTGGCCCCAAAGGGTGGCGAGAGAGACCTTCAGAGGTGGTTTGCCATTGCCTGCCTCTGCGTAGCAGCCCCAGACTTCCTTGGCGGTCTCCCATCCCATAGCTTCTGAGAGCTGATGACTTTGGACTAGCCTGGGCTATCCAGATACCCTAACGGGATGTTGCTTACAAGGAGATCTTATTTCCCTCCATGCCCCTAAAAGGTTCAACTGCCAGTTCCCACACATTAAGCGTCTATTAAAGGGATGGGAAGTTTTTCTCCAGATTTGATGGCAAGCCCATCTCAGACAGATCTCAGCTCATCAGGGCAGACATAAAGAATAAAGGTAGAGATTGGGCCTTCTAGGAATTCTACTATAACCCAGCCTGGACGAACTCCAAGAGCTCTACTGGATTGGCCTTGGTAGTATTAGATCATTCTCTCACACCAGCAGACTGATGGACTCTGTTAGTCGCTTTTCTTTTTTAAGTGTGTAAGAATGGACAACACTTTCTCGAAAGAACTAGGTTTGGCTAGCAGCTGCCACTTCACTTCCAGGCCGCTAAATGAAAGACAGATAAACGAGGATGCGGGATGCGCCCCCCCCCGGGAAACAGATCTACCCTTGTCTGTAAATCTCCATGGCACAAAAACATGGTAAACAATAAAAACAAAACAAAAAGATGAGAACATGCCAGACTATCAGCCCTGAGTAGAAGTTGAACAGGGACAGCTTGATAGATCTCTCTGTACTTTTGCTAGCTGTTCAGGCTCCCTGAACTACAGGTTCCTGGCAGTGAGCCCCTGACCTGAACAGTTTGGCTTTAGTCATGACCAGGATTCAAGAGGACGGGTGGTCCCAGAGATACCCCCTGCAGTTGCTGTCCAGCTAAAAAATGAGCAGGAATCTCTAAAATGCCATGATATGTGATCAGACCTTATCTATTGTTCCCGGACAAAGTTTGAACATTCTCAGGATTCAGGATAACTATACTGAATACCGGATAAGGTTTAAGATTCTGGTGTTGACATTTAAAACCCTAAATGTTCTGGGACCAGTGTATCTGTGGCACCGCCTCTCCCATTATGTCCCTCAAAGAGCATTACACTCAGCCAATGACAACCCGCTGGTGATCCCCGGCTCGAAAACCACCCAGCTATCCTTGATCAGGGACAGGGCCTTCTCAGTCCTGGCCCCCAACCTGGTGGAATTCTCTGACTAGTGAGAGCCGGGCCCTGTGGGACCTGAAATAATTCTGCAGGGCCTGTAAGAGAGAGATGTTCCACCAGGCATATGGTCAGGGATAACAATGGTCTGAAGAGCACAGACCTCTATCCCTGCGGTTTTCGTTCCGCTCACTTGTCCCTTCCTGATTGTTGCTGTCTGTAGTACATTGGTTTTTATTTTGTGCCAATATTGTTTATTTTAATATTGTAAAGTTAAGTTTTTAACTATTTATTATTATGTGGCTTGCCCTGAGCCCTGCTCCGCAGGGAAGAGTGGGCTAGAAATCAAAAGCATACATAAACAAACATAAGATCTCAATGATCTGATGTAGACACGTGCAGGGATAGGTTCATTACCTTTTTCTATCTGATGATAAGGACACCCTGTCTTGTACAGTGTGTGCTTAAAGTGAGACCTAGCAACTGAGTGGGAACATGTCCTTGTTCACCATAAAGCCACATCACATGAACACATGAAGCTGCCTTCTACTGAATCAGACCCTTGGACCATCAAAAGAAGTGATATGGGTTGGAACATTGGGCCATAAGGGTTACTTAAAAGTGGGAGTGTACTATCAGTGATCGTACTTTTGAGGCTGACCTTGAGGTGAAGAAAGAAATAAAGGAGGTGATTAAAGCAGACAATATTATTATACTGGGAGATTTTAACTACCCTCACATTGACTAGGTAAACATGTGCTCCAGTTATGCTGTGGAAATGAGATTCCTAGACATAATAAATGACTGTGCACTGGAACAGTTGGTCACAGAGCCAACCAGAGGGGTAGTGATCTTGGACTTGGTTCTGAGCGGGTCTTAAGACCTGGTGAGAGATGTAGAGGCTGTTGCACCAGCTGAGAACAGTGACCACAATGCTATTAAGTTCAGCATTCCGGTCAAAGGAAAGTTACCCCTAAAGTCCAAAACTGTAACATTTGATTTCAAAAAAGGGAATAGTACAAAAATGAATCACAAGCCCCAACCGCAAGGGCCTTACCCATTTTCTTGAAACATGGGGCAGGTGTCACATTGGGGAACGGTGCTCAGGTGGTATCCGAACCCACTCAGTGAGTATCACCGGAGTAAGAGAACAGTGTATATTCCAGCCTCCCCGCAAATATATGAATTCTTGAGCACCAAGTAACACAGAGTAATGGTTTGCCAGATCTCTGCTTGAAATATGAATAACATCTTCTACAGTAATTCTGCACTTCTCCAGCACAATCGGTTCAAACCTGATACACTGCCCCAGCACAAGTCAAGTCCTTTCAAATCTCCCTGGTTTTAATAGGTAAAATTTAAGTGTGTGCTTAAGATTCCCTCTGAAATCAATGGGGCTCTGCAGGGCTTCACCTTGACTGGGCTGAGCCTTCAATCAGGAAAGAAATCATGGGGAACACACAGTATAGTGTGTTACAAGGGAGAAGCACATCTACAGAATGTATTTGCGCTTGGCAAAGATCCCCGTCGCCAGGTGTTTTCGATCAAATCTGCAACATTAACCGTGCCTTACCATAAACTTGCAGCTTATTCTTTCGCAATAAAATATGAACCAGTGATGTTTTATTAACCAGGAAGGGCTTCCCTTCCAAGAATGAGACCACAATTTCTCAAATGCACCTACTGGCTTCTAAAGGGCTGGAGGCCGTAGCTGGGTGGTTGAAGCAGAGGTGGCTGAAACTGAATCCTTCAAAGATGGGGGTTCTGTGGCTGGGCGGAGGGGTCACGGGATCGGGGCGCCAACTCCAGGCTCTTGACAGTGTACCTCTAACACCGGTGCCGACTGTCAAGAGCCTGCATGTGTTCCCGGATGCCTCCCTACCTAGGAAGGCCCAGGCCACAAACACTGCCAGACTGGCATTTCTCCAGCTGCGCCAGGTCAGGCAACTGGCCCCCTTCCTGTCTCACCCTGACTGAGCCACAGTAATCCACGCAACGGGAACCTCCAGGATCTACGCAGGGCTGCCCTTGAAACCAGAAATTACAGCTTGTCCAGAATGCAGCGGCACGGGTCCTCACAGGGACTCCATCGACAGCACATATCTAACCAGTGCTTCGCCCGCTGCACTGGCTCCAAGCCGAGTACCAGATCAGGCTCAAGGTTTTGGTACAGACCTTTAAGGCCCTGAACGGTCTGAGACGACCGTATCCACAGGACCACCTCTCCCGGTACACCCCCCAAGCATCGAGAATAAATCCACGTGGACCTCCTGGAGATCCCTGGCCCAAAGGATATCTGGCATTCTCAGCCCCGGTGGAACTCTCTGCCTCATGACATCTGGGCCCTGTGGGACCTAATGCAATTCCACAGGGCCTGTAAGACAGAGATATTCTGCGAGGCTTATGGTTCAGGACAGCAATGGTTCTCCATCGAGCCTGGCCTCCCGCCCTGACCTGGATAGCCCAGGCAAGCCTGATCTTGTTCGATCTCAGAAGCTAACCAGTGGCGACCCTGGCCAGAACTTGGAAGGGTGACCTCCAAGGAATACCAGGGCCTGGATGCAGGTAATATCAAGCCACCTCTCTGAAACATCCTAGCCCCACTAGGGGTTGGCAGAAGTCACCATGAGTCCCAGGCTCACAAGCACGCACACGTGCACGCGCGCACACACATACAATACTCACACACAAAAAAGGGCCTGGCCTCTCCATCTCCCCCGCTCCCTTTTGGGGAAGGATTCATAAGGTTAAAACTTCACCTGATCAGACTTCATTACTGCTGTTTGATTGTTTTAATTTTTAACTTGAATACATATATTTATTGTATCTATTGGAAGGTATTTCTTAATTGCCGTCAACCGCACTGAGCCCCACGTGGGAGGGAGGGCAGTCTATAAATAAAATATATAAATGAAGACGAGGGGAGAAAACGTACAGGCCCATAGAATGAACAAGAATATAACTCATGTGACAGACAACACAATACAGACTTATTCACCTGGCGCTCTGAAGACAGGAAGCAGAATGAAAAGGCAAACTCTGGCGTCATAGTTAGGCGACAAATAGTTATTTGAACTATTAATGCTTTTTTTTAACCATAGGGAGGAACACCACAATGTTGGGCTGGTCTTGTCTGAAGAAGAGGGTTTTGTTCTGAGTGAACACTGGCAATCCCTTTGCGGATTCCGGTTCATCTAAAAGAGGAACTAGGGAAATCCATGGCTACGTGGGGCAATGTTCTACAAACCCTTATAGATACTGCATCTCCACCTTGCAGACACTGTTTTCTGCTTCACTGGTTCAGCA
>NW_015168086.1:102326-125743 GCF_001447785.1 Gekko japonicus | reverse complement strand
AGTAGAGGCCTGCAGAGGCAGATTTTCTTAGGCAAGCTTTATATCCATTTAAAGTTTTCATCCTACAATTCCTCCAAGAAGTTCTGCATGACTCACACAGTTCTTCCCTCTTTCCCTCTCCACAACAACCCTGAGAGTCAGGTTAGGTTGAGAGGACATGCCGGCTCAAGGACATTCAGTGGGCCTTATGACTGAATGGGGAGTTGAACTGGATCGTCCTAGTCTGATACTCTAACCACTGCAACTCACCTGAAGCAGAACTTCTAGGGCACTGGGTCACAACGTCGATACAAGCAAAAACCCCCGCAAAAAAACAATATTTTAAAAAATACTGACAAGTGCTGTATAATTGCATTAAGTAAAAATTCTGTGGAAAATATAGGGAAGCAGATCTGGATTTTAGGAAGTGCCTCCTATTTACAAGAGCAAATAATCAATGAATGAAGTTGCTTAGCTTGTAGAATCCTTCTCACAGAAGACGGAGGTCCTGTGCCTGAGTCGGAGCGGGCCAAGGGTAGGGATCCCACTCCCGACCTTTGATGGGGCACCGTTGGTGCCAGTGTCAGAGATTAGGAGCCTGGGAGTGCTCCTGGATGCCTCCTTGAGGCCCAGGTAGCAGCCACTGTGAAGTCAGCCTTTTACCATTTGCAGCTGATTAAGCAGCTGTTTCCCTTCCTTGAACGCAGTGACCTGGTAACAGTGATCCACGCAATGGTCACCTCGAGATTGGATTACTGCAATGCTCTCTACATGGGGCTGCCCTAGGGCTGGCAACCCCCCCGGCAGGGCGGAATTCCCCCCGCCCCGGAGGCCTGTTACCCGACGCCGGGGAATCCGGGCCCGGGGGGAACTCCGCCCCGGCGTGCGCGTCACCGGAAGTGACGTCGCACGCTGTACGCTCCCCCTCCGGTCCGTTTTCAAGATTTGGCAACCGTGGGCTGCCCTTGTCCCAAATTCGGAAGCTGCAGCTGGTGCAGAATGCGGGAGCACATCCAGCCTGCCCTAAAAACACTGCACTGGCTGCCTATAGCATACCGGATTCGGTTCAAGGTGCTGGTTCTTACCTTTAAAGCCCTATATGGTCAGGGACCTATCTACCTAAGGGACCGCCTTTCCCCACATCTCCCCCAGAGAGCACTAAGATTGGACTCCCAAAACCGTTTGGCCCTTCCAGGCCCTACAGAAGCCAGGCTAGCAGTGACAAGGGCCAGGGCCTTCTCGGTGGCGGCCCCGTACTGGTGGAATGAGCTCCTGGATGACATCAGGGCCCTGTGGGACCTGCTACAGTTCCACAGGGCCTGTAAAACGGAGTATTCATACTTAGCTCTCTTAATTCTTACACAATATTAATTGAGCTGTATAGTATTTATATAGTATACACATACAGTACTAATGTGCGACATGGCATATTTAACATTTTCTGTTCCATCTCAGCTTTCATTCAAGGCAGCTTAAAAAAGTCAAAACTCACTGAAATACATCTAATACCAATACTGGCTGAAAACAGGGATGAGCCAACACTCTTTATTCAGATCACATTTTGGTTGTAAATTTGCACACAGTATCCTCGAACACTCGAAAAATGTCTTTTTGAGTGCTCAAAACTGTCCCAAACAGTATTGCATGACATGGGAGTGTTCTCACTTACAATGCTTTCCCCGTAGCTGTTGCCTGCCTCTTAGCTGCCAAATACATATTGTGGATGACTTTTGAAAAATAAACGTTTCCAGCTTCTTGGTGTGTGTGTCTGTGTGTGTGTGTGTGTGCAGGTGCATGGAAAGGAAGCGGTCTGGCTTGACTCTCTTATCTAGCCTTGCCATTTTACTTGGCTGATTCACCTCATGGATTTCGAAAAGAGATGTTTTCCTCGATTATCTTGATCCCTCAAGGCGGTAGGGGAAAGGCAGAAGATGCCAGACTTACCCCTCTAGCCCAGACTAGCTGCCTGATCTCCACAGCCAAACATGTTTGTGATGAGCCCAGTGTTCAAAACTGGAAGGATATTTTTTTGGGATTTCTTGCATGCTGCCCGCTTGGAAAAGAGAATTCAATCCAGCGAATTCCGAGCACGTGCCAACAGGACGAATGCCACCAACTAACTCGGTATCATTTTCTCATTAGGATGGTCGGAAGACAAGGAGGAATATGGACTTTTCAGAAATCAGAACGAATATTTGAATGTCTGGCATGGCTGCCTAATTTGTGTGTGAATGTGCCCTTGTATGTCGTGTCTATACATGCTAAATTCCGTCATCTAAACCTTGTTTAGGATGGTCCTGGGAGTGACACGCAGCACAGCGGGCTTCTTGTTGTGCCACCTTAAAAGTCTCTTTTGTTTATGCATATTTATAACATTTTTGCAGAATTCCTGTGTATTAATAGTAGGAGGCTGACCTTTTCTAGCAACGCAAGAAAGTCCCAGAAAGAGATCCAGAACAAACAAGGGAGGATATTCTTCAGCCCCTTTTCTTTCTTTCTTTTTTGGCTTCCTGTTTTTATTATTTACGGCATTTTTATTCTATAATGGCATATCGCTTGAGCATCAGAATATACAAGTCATTGCCCTGTTAAATTGAAAAAAAAATCTACTTTTTAGAGAAATTATTACTTCTCTACCCCAAAAAATGCAAGATATCTGAAGTACAGGAGGGGACCGTCCTTTGTGTTTTGTCTATTCATTTCTAGGCTATAAGGTCAAAACGAAGCAGATTTTCTCAGGCTGTTTAGATTATTCTGCCTGCTACCCCTTCTGTAGGAGGTGGGGGGAAGGGAAGCCTTGCTGGTTCCATGCTTGATCCCTCAAGGGACTGAGCAGATGGTAGGGTTAGGGGTGCCGGCAAGTCTGAAGGGAAAGGAATCCGGGAGGAGGGAAGTCTGGCCAGGGAGTTGGATATGAGGAGCAATGAGGGAATCAGTGGAAATAGGGTTAAGTTTTTGCCCCTCTTTAAATATACCCCTAGATATGGTTTTGTTTTTCATTCTTGAATTGCTTTCTAGATTCATAGCCTTTCTGGAGTTTACAGGAATGTCAGGTGTCCCCCCCCCCCCCCCCCCCCCCCCCGGCAACTGGTAGGAGACTTTATGGGGGGGGGCTTGCTGGCAAGATAATGACATTGCCAGCAGTGCGCTGATGTTGCTGGTGACATACTGATTTCGCTCCCTGTGAGCCTGGAAGTGACATCGTCATGTTGCCGTGGTTACTGTGGCACTTGGACAAAACTCTGTCCAGCAGTAATAATTAATAATTACCGTATGGCATTGTGCGTAGAATACCCAGGGGATCCTGAGATGGTCTGACAGCCCCAGGTTTAGTGCTGTGCTAGTGGAGAGCTAGACTTGTTTTTAGAGGCTGAGAGAGTTCTGAAAGAACTGTGACTGGCCCAAGGTCACCCAGCTGGCTTCAAGTGGAGAAGCGGGAAACTGAACCCAGTTCTCCAGATGAAAGTCTGCTGCTCTTAATCGCTACACCAAACTGGCTCTTGGGTAGCAATAACAGAAAGGTGACAGTAAAACGGGATAAAAATACAAGCGGACAAGTAAAATATAGTAAAAGCGGCAGAAAGCTCAGGACAGAAACATGGAAGGAATAAAAACAGCGCTCTCAAATAAAATCACATGGCAAGCAGCCAAGCAAAATCTTGGGGAGGATAAAAATGTCTTCACTTGGGACTGCAGATTTGGTGCCAGGTGACGCTCGGTAGAGAGGATGTGTCCAGATCTTGGTGCCACAACTGTGAAGGTCTTGTTTCTGATGCTGACACACCATGCCTCAGACAAGCGGAGGCATGCAGTGGAGGGCCTCAGCCAGTGATCTCAGCTGGAGGACAGATGTGGAATTTTGAAGTTCTTTAAAACTTTAATAATCGAGAAGCTGTTAAAATAATATTCTTAGAGTATTGTTTACTAGGAAGCAGGGCTATTTTGGGGCAGGAACGCACAGGAACGGAGTTCCGGCTGGCTTCATAGTTGGACACGCCCACTACAGCCAAAATCTCTGTGTGGGTGGCTACAGAGGGAAGGCCTGGAGAGCAACCCCCCCCCCGCGACTCTGAGGCAGGGGGGCCTGGAAGGATCAGGGAGGCATTTAAATGCCTCCCCGTGCCTTCCCCGGGCTGTCCAAGGGCCGGCTTGCCTGGGCTCCATGCAGCTGCGGGGCACCCAGGCAAGCCAAGAGAAGGCATGGGGTGTGGCCTAATATGTGAATGAGCTGTGCTGTCAGGGGTGTGGCCTATTATGCTAATGAGTTCCTGCTGGGCTTTTTCTACAAAAAAAGCCCTGCTAGGAAGTATAAAAGTACAATGATTTTGAAAATGACACACCTGCAGATTTTCTGGTTTGCTTGTAAATGTCACGTCTGATGGACAATGCTCACACATCTTTGGATTCATTTTTACCTCTCTTCGTATTTTCTTAAAAGATGGCTGATATTTAAAAATTTATTTTCAGTTGTTTATTCCACTTAAATGCTCGTGAAGTCTCTTATGTTCTGATCTGAAACTATTCTTGATTTTTAAGAGCAAAGCACATTTTCTATTTGATTCTTAATGGAGTTCAACAGATACTTAAGTCTGAAAACTGGAGTCCCAAAATAAATTCCAAAGAACCATTGTCTTCTAAAGAAAGTTAACATGAATACAAATTTCCCTTTTTCGTATGTGTTATCTCAAGTAATTGTACACAGATCTTTTACCCACTCATGCATACTTTAATAGTAATTCTCACAGCCTTAGACTATAAGTCCTCAAACTAGGAACTTTGGGAACTTTGAGAGAAGGTAGTGGGTTACCACCACATAATGGCTGCCACAGGAAGTAGGAACAATCACAAAATGGCTGCCACAGGGAGGCAATTACAAAATGTAGATTCGAAGCCAAGCATCCTACTACGATGGGGGGGCAGTCATTTACTCTGGAAAGTCTTCTGAAGCACATCTTGATCAAATGAAGTGGAGGGCAGCCAGCGTTTGCTTTGGGGAAGAAGCAAGTAGACACTAGGAAATACACTGTGGGGATCCCCACCTTAATACTCTCACTGACCTGCCAACTGGGCCAAATCATGGTCCTTGTCTGGATGCAGTGACACAGTCACGTGATTCTTCTGAACACCCAACTCTTGATTCCAAACATCCAACAACTGGGCTCATCGGATTAACAGCTGCTGGCAGTTCCCGGCCCTAAGGACATCCATTTAGCCTTTTTGGCTCTGGCTCCGGCCTGGTAGAACACTCTCCCGGTTGAGATCAGGGCCCTGCGGGATTTGTTTCAGTTCTGCAGGGCCTGTAAAATGGAGATGTTCCGCCGGGCCTTTGGTTGAGGCGATGGGTGTCCTGTTATTCTGGCTTCCCCTGCTCCACCCCCCTGACCTGGTATGTTCAGTGACTCTGAGAGGTGATTGGCCACTGCCCATTGTTTAATTCTGGGCATATTTTATAGGCCTGTAGGAGCATTATGCCCTATGTTTATCGGTCATCTGGATTTGATTGTTCATTGTATAATTGTAGTGTTGGAAATATGTGTGTGTTGCAAGGTCTAATTCAGTCACTATAGGTTAAATCTGTTTACCTTGTGGGCTATTGTTTAGACTGACCTGGAAGGGAAACCTGGTTCAGAGCCAATGGAAAGAAAGCCCGGGAAATCTAAGTCTGTTTACTCACAATCATTGGTTAATGTATTCACACATTTTCTATTTGATTCTTAATGGAGTTCAACAGATACTTAAGTCTGAAAACTGGAGTCCCAAAATAAATTCCAAAGAACCATTGTCTCCTAAAGAAAGTTAACATGAATACAAATTTCCCTTTTTCGTATGTGTTATCTCAAGTAATTGTAAACAGATCTTTTACCCACTCATGCATACTTTAATAGTAATTCTCACAGCCTTAGACTGTAAGTCCTCAAACTAGGAACTTTGGGAACTTTGAGAGAAGGTAGTGGGTTACCACCACATAATGGCTGCCACAGGAAGTAGGAACAATCACAAAATGGCTGCCACAGGGAGGCAATTACAAAATGTAGATTCGAAGCCAAGCATCCTACTACGATGGGGGGGCAGTCATTTACTCTGGAAAGTCTTCTGAAGCACATCTTGATCAAATGAAGTGGAGGGCAGCCAGCGTTTGCTTTGGGGAAGAAGCAAGTAGACACTAGGAAATACACTGTGGGGATCCCCACCTTAATACTCTCACTGACCTGCCAACTGGGCCAAATCATGGTCCTTGTCTGGATGCAGTGACACAGTCACGTGATTCTTCTGAACACCCAACTCTTGATTCCAAACATCCAACAACTGGGCTCATCGGATTAACAGCTGCTGGCAGTTCCCGGCCCTAAGGACATCCATTTAGCCTTTTTGGCTCTGGCTCCGGCCTGGTAGAACACTCTCCCGGTCCCGGTTGAGATCAGGGCCCTGTGGGATTTGTTTCAGTTCTGCAGGGCCTGTAAAATGGAGATGTTCCGCCGGGCCTTTGGTTGAGGCGATGGGTGTCCTGTTATTCTGGCTTCCCCTGCTCCACCCCCCTGACCTGGTATGTTCAGTGACTCTGAGAGGTGATTGGCCACTGCCCATTGTTTAATTCTGGGCATATTTTATAGGCCTGTAGGAGCATTATGCCCTATGTTTATCGGTCATCTGGATTTGATTGTTCATTGTATAATTGTAGTGTTGGAAATATGTGTGTGTTGCAAGGTCTAATTCAGTCACTATAGGTTAAATCTGTTTACCTTGTGGGCTATTGTTTAGACTGACCTGGAAGGGAAACCTGGTTCAGAGCCAATGGAAAGAAAGCCCGGGAAATCTAAGTCTGTTTACTCACAATCATTGGTTAATGTATTCAGGCGATTTCCTTCTAGGGGTCAAGAAGAAGAAGAATCTCCATTGTTGCTGTTGTTGCGAGACCGTGTAGCCTTAGGTCTTTGTTATTTTTGTAGCTTTTCCTGTGTACCCTTCCCTTAGAAATAAAGATTTTTACACAGAAAGAAATGCCTCCTCTCCAGTGAAGCAAAGATCCATTGCAAACTTTGAATATCTGAGTATTTTTGTCAATTTTTCCAACATGTAGAAGGTTTTATCTATTGCTTTATTTGTACTTTTAATCACTGTAAGCCACCCTGAGCCCCGCTTGCAGGAAAGGGCAGGATAAAAATCCAACTAATAAATAAATAAATAAAGTGTGCCTACTACTTTTATTGTACCACCACAAAATAGTTATTGGCAACAGAGGAGCAAAACTGTC
Source organism: Gekko japonicus (assembly GCF_001447785.1). Lineage (NCBI taxonomy): Eukaryota > Metazoa > Chordata > Lepidosauria > Squamata > Gekkonidae > Gekko > Gekko japonicus. The sequence goes on along the minus strand of NW_015168086.1, from coordinate 118,512 downwards.
CGTAGCAGGTGAAAAAGCCCAAAATTTGTACATGAAGTGAAGCAATAATACAGTCTCTGCAATCCTCGCAGACAGAGTTGGCATGAGTCAGCTCAAAGGATGCATACGAGTCAGCTCAAAGGGTTCATATGGCTCATTTGCCCTATTAGTAATGTAGGAATGGCACTTCTGAATATGCTGGGTGAGAAAATGAGTTAAGGGAGCAGGGAGAAGCGAGTCCCCTACAAATAACAGGACCCCTCCCCCCAATTCCTCCAGTCCTTTCTCAAATTGCCAGGGGAGACAAGTCCTTCCCCAATCCATCTCCTCAGAGGAGACAGAAAATGAGTTAAGGGAGCGGGGAGAAGCGAGTCCCCTACAAATAACAGGACCCCTCCCCCCAATTCCTCCAGTCCTTTCTCAAATTGGCAGGGGAGACAAGTCCTTCCCCCATCCATCTCCTTAGAGGAGACAAGTCCACCTGCAGACATGCTCTATTATGTCAGTTTTGGTTCTAGGGATCAACGGACATGCTTAGCTTTCCAGCAATAGAAAACAATATATGAAGATAGATACCTCTGTCTTCCTTCATCTACAGTTGGAAGTCAATTCAAGCAGCTCGAAGACTCCTGTTCTTCTCATGACCTAGTAACCCTCAAAACCCATCTCATGAAATGGAGTAACTGGTTGTCTCTTAAAATCCGGAAGGGATCTGATTGGAGATGTCAGGTGTTCCCTACTTTTCCAGCTGTTAGGGAGGGGAAGCACCTGGAATGAGGGGATTGGGACAGTATGCTGTAAGTGAATGAGATTTAGGCAGGAAAAGGTATATGTGTGTGTGTGTGTGTGAGAGAGAGAGAGAGAGAGAGAGAGAGAGAGAGAGAGAGAGAGAGAGAACAAGAGAAAAGCTGTATTTAATGGAAGAAGAATGACTGAAGAGAGCGTGGATTTTCACGTCTATTAAATATTTCCACTTACAGACTGCTAACAGCAGCAAAAGAGCCAGCCAAGTTTATATATTTCTTTAAGATTTCATCAAATGTTGGCAAAGCGCTTTTTTGAAAAATTCCCTTTATATATTCCCAGCCACAATCCATCTTGCGTTCCCTGCGTAAACCTCCTCGAAACAGAAGCTTCACGGCTTCAGTTGATGCGGCACATATGTTGCTCGTAAATTACTACTGAGCTCCTTTACTAGCAAAACAATTTAAGCAACTATTTTAATGACTTCTGGAAAGTCTAACAATGTGAATCAACTCTCCTGCCTTTATCTTAATTAATACAATCGTCAAAGGGAGGGGATCCCACCACAAAAAGGCCCTGATTGGAACAGCAACCTCTCTGCAAAGGAGCTCTTTTTCATTATTAGGCCTTATTATCCAAAGAAGGGCTGATTAACTCAAGCACTGCTGGACAGATGACTCACATGGAAACTACAAAGAAAGCGTTTCAATAGGCCCTATTTTCTCACTCTCTATGGTAAGATCAAAACACTCCATTAATTCACGCTGCCTCTGAAGTTTCTAAATGAATTAATGAGGCAAGCAGCTATACAGTTGACAGTGTTCATTGCTAGAAGATTCTGAGAAGACCCAGTTACGGTCTGGAGAAAGTTACATATCCAAAGATCATTTTTTAAAAAAATGCACTAGGTAAATTAGCCAAATACATGGTTTTGTTCACTTCCCGAATGGTTACAGCTGTTAAGTCTAGCTTACTATTGGTTAAAAAAAAAAAACCCAAACCCCCCACACCATCTCCACAGCACTTCAAACCCCGTAATAAAACGCTGCCGATTTGACAACTGCATTATTCTAATTAACCCAATGTTCTCTTACAAAGAGGTATACATTTTTAAAATAAGCAACAGGTATCAAACAGCTGAGTCCAAGTATGTGGATCCTTACTCATGAGGAGGAAGACACTCTGGACTGTGGGATGGGAGGCTACGAAGAGGTATTTAGATCTTGGGGGGGTGTCAGTGTTGTTGTATGAAAGAGAGCTGCTGTGCCACAGTAAAGAGAGATATCTTTGACAATTCAGTCTAACAATATCCCTTTCCAGAGAGATATTCCAAGGGGGCAATGAATGTGCATGGGGGGCAGGATTTCAACAGAAAGATCCACTCCCCCCCCAACCTATACAGGTTTATCGGAACTCATTAACACACAAACAGTTCCCTTCACGTGACCAAGACCAGCGTTCCCTCTAAGCTAAGCTAGTGTGAGCTAGCTCACAGTTTTTTACCCTCCGGCTCTCACATTTTTGTCTCAGCTCAGGAAGGATGGCTCCAGAGTAAAGTAATTTATGCCGCAGCCAAATCGCTCGCTCACAGCTTTAATGCCAGTAGCTCACCAACCAGAATTTTCGCTCACAAGACTCCACAGCTTAGAGGGAACACTGACGAGACCCCCAGCAGTGTTTCCAATTCCACAGAGACAATCCTCCTCCTAAGCACACAGGCTCTAGCCATGTATGAAAATGGGGGGTGGGGGGTGGAGACTCCTACCCCTCCCCTTATACACATACATGAGTACCTCCACCTCCTAATATCTGGAAAGATCTAACACATGTTTGAGCCTGCAGGCACCTTTGCAATTCTGACACAGGGCAGTGGGCACTGTAGGAGGAATTGTAATGTATTGAAATGATTACATGAATCACCTCATAGGACTCCCGTGTTAAGCTTCGAGCCAGACCAGGGCTCCTCTGAGCGAACTTCCTATTGGTCGCTTCGTAACAGCGACCAATCAGAACGGTACCATTCCCTAGGAGGGAAAGACTCCCATTGGTCTTTATTCTAGCAATCTCATTGGTTGTTATTTGTAAATAGGCGTGGCTACATTAGCCCGGTTATGTTTAAAAGGAGCATAAGCTCCCACTGTTTTCTGTTCTGGTTTCTTACTGAGTTAGTGCTTGCTCGTTACTTCCAATAAAGCTGAATCACTTGCTGAATCACTCTAAGAGTCCTTTGTTAGTGCGATCTAACAATTGGCGACGAAGGTGGGATGTTAGAGCAGGTAGGCAGCCCTGCGGACATCCACACTTCGGACTCGGAAGAAAGCGAGCAGAGCACAGCAGCCGATCCGGCGGAGGCGCCACCAGCTCCGGTGCACAAGTCTCCCACGATGGCTGGAAGCCAGAAGTTCGAGTGCTTCGAACCCTCCTCAGAAGACTGGGACTCCTACCTATCCAGGTTCGAGTTCCATCTGGAGACACACGACATTACAGACGAGGCCAAGAAACGGGCGTGCCTCCTGAGTTCCTGCGGGAAGGGGACCTTCGACATAGCCAGGTCGTTGGTGGCCCCAACTGATATAAAGACTGTCACCTACGCTGACATCACGGAGAAGCTTAAGGCTCACTATTCTCCACAACCGTCGGAGATCGCCTGCCGGCACGCTTTTTACAAGCGGAACCAGGCCGGAGGCGAGACCATCGCAGATTTCGTGGCGGCCCTTCGCAAAGCCGCACGGCCATGTAATTTCCACAACGTGGAGGAAGCCCTCAGAGACCGTCTCGTCTGCGGTCTCAAAGATGAAAGGCTGCAACAGAGGCTGTTCGCCCGCACCACCCTGACCTGGGCAGTGGCCTACGAAGAGGCCATGGCCGCGGAAGCAGCGGAGAAGTCCACGAAGGAGGTCCGCCAGCGGGTGGCAGAGCCCAGTATACACGCTCAACGAGACAGCGAGGGCGAAGACGCGGATGATGACGTCAACGCGGTTCGAGGCAAGCGGACCCCAGCGAAGACTACCAACGTCAAGCCTTGCTCCGGTTGTGGCGGGAAACACCAGCGCGACTCCTGTTGGGCTCGTGATGTCGACTGCAGAGCGTGTGGGCGGCGTGGTCATCTGGCCAGAGTCTGCAGATCAGCAAAGAAGGATCCCTCAACTAACAACCGGTCAGCGCAGAGGGGCACTCCAGTCAGCACCCAAGGCAAGACCCGTTCCTCAGCATCGGAAGCAAGCTGCCAGTTGACGGCGACCTTGTCGAGCGCATCGGCCGTAAATCGCACCAGCAGCCAGGGCAAGATCACCGTGACTCCACTCCTCGACGGCCGACCCTGTACAATGGAGGTGGACTCAGGATCGTCCGTGACGGTGATTTCTGCCGCGTCCTGGCGCCAGTTGTTCCCGAACCGAAGCCGGCGGCGGCTCCAGCCTGCGGGAACCAGAGTGTCCGACTTCCAGGGCAACCGAATTCCCTTGGCCGGACGGGACTCTGTTACTGTTGAGTATAAGGGGAAATGTGTTAAACTGTCATTCCTGATTGCAGAGGGAGACCGGGTTAACCTGCTAGGGTTAGATTGGTTTGAGCCATTGGGCATTGGTATTTCTGGGATTAACAGGATGTCTGAAAATAAATGGGGCATGCTGTACGACCTGTTCCCTGATGTATTTGCCGAAGGGTTGGGGAGGTACAAGGGCCCCCCGGTTGCGTTTGACTTAGATCCGTCAGTCAAACCTATTAGGTTGAAGTATCGGAAAGTACCTGTGTCTCTCAAACATAAGGTGGAAAAAGAGATTGACAAACTAGTTGAGCAAGGGGTTTTAGAGCCAGTACCATACAGCAAATGGGAGACCCCGATCGTAACCCCTGTCAAATCAGATGGGTCCATACGACTATGCGCCGATTACAAATGTACGATTAACAAGGCGCTGCAGCAACATTCGTACCCGGTCCCGGTAATAAGCCACATTTTGGCTTCCCTGGGGGGTGGCAAGATTTTCGCCAAATTTGACCTGGCCCAGGCATACCAGCAGTTGCCTGTCACCCCGGAGGCTGCCGAGGCCCAAACAATTGTAACCCACCAAGGGGCTTTTAAAGTGAACAGGCTGCAATTCGGGGTCAACGTAGCACCTGGGATTTTTCAGGGCCTCATGGAACGTCTACTAAGGGGGGTACCTGGCACAGTGCCCTATTTTGACGACGTGCTGATTGCGGGCGGGTCTGAACAGGAACTACTGGACCGGGTTAAAGAGGTCCTCAGGCGTTTTCAAAATGCCGGTCTCAGAGTTAAGCGCTCAAAATGCACGCTCGGGGTGGAAAGTGTGGACTTCCTGGGGTTTCGCATTGACGCAGAGGGAGTCCACCCCACGGATGAGAAGGTATCTGCAATCCAAAACGCCCCCAGGCCGGTGAGTAAGAAGGAGCTCCAATCCTTTTTAGGACTCCTGAATTTTTATCATGCGTTTTTACCGCATAAGGCATCAGTGGCGGCCCCTTTGCACGCGCTTTTGCACAAGGAGGCAAAATGGAAGTGGGGGCAGGCCGAGGAAAAGGCTTTTGTGGGAGTCAAGGAGCTGCTGACATCTAATGCCGTACTCACGCATTATGATGAACACAAGCTCCTGGTGTTAGCTGCTGACGCTTCACCTTTTGGAGTAGGCGCAGTTTTAAGCCATCTGATGCCTGATGGGAGCGAAGCGCCTATCGCTTTTTATTCTAGATCACTATCTGCGGCAGAGCGGAACTATGCCCAGATAGACAAGGAGGGTCTGGCGTTGGTAGCGGCTGTCAAAAAGTTCCATGATTTTATTTTTGGCAGACGATTTTTGCTGGTCACTGACCACAAGCCGCTACTGGGGATTTTTGCGCCCGATAAGCAATTGCCAAACATCATGTCCCCACGCATGCTTAGATGGGCGATATTTTTGCAGGCTTATGATTTTGACTTAGAGCACCGGCCTGGGAAAGCGATTGGGCATGCGGATGCCCTCAGCCGGTGCCCGGTGCCGGACATTGGCGCAGACCCTGCCCCCGCCTGTGAGGTCTTGGCAATTGAGGAGCTTCCTCGACCCCCGGTATCATCCAGGGACATTGCAGCACACACGGCCAAGGATAGCGTGCTGTCCCGAGTATTAAACTGGGTTTGGAGGGGGTGGCCGGTTGGAAGCGTTGAACCGGAGTTCGGCCCTTACAAAAGCCGTCAAAATGAACTATCCATTTCTAAGGGCTGTGTATTATGGGGGAACAGGGTGGTGGTTCCTGACAAACTCAGGACGAGAGTGTTAGAGTCGCTGCACGAGGGTCACCCCGGTATGGTACACACCAAAGCGTTGGCCAGAGGGTATGTCTGGTGGCCGGGGCTGGACAAAGAGATCGAAGAATGGGTACGAGGGTGTCCCAAATGCCAGCAAGTCAGACCCGATCCCCCACAAGCTACACCCCAAGGCTGGGAGTCATCTGGTAAACCCTGGGCCAGATTGCATATAGATTTTGCTGGCCCTCTCCAAGGGCAAATGTTCCTAATTGTGGTGGACGCTATGTCCAAATGGCTGGAGGTCGTGCATATGAAATCGACCACATCACTTGCTGTGATCCATGCGCTCCGCCGACTTTTTGCCACCCACGGGTTGCCTGACGTCATCGTCAGTGACAACGGGCCTCAATTTGTGTCTGAGGAATTTAGGCTCTTCCTCACGAGTAATGGCATACGCCAAATGACTTCGGCCCCTTTCCATCCGGCATCTAATGGCCAAGCCGAACGGATGGTCAGGACGGCCAAAGAGGCCCTGGGTAAAATGGACGAAGGGGACTGGAGCCAGAGGCTGGGCTCCTTTCTTTTGCTGCAGCACACCACCCCCTGTAGTGCTACAGGCCGTAGTCCGGCCGAATTGTTAATGGGGCGGAGACTCACGACCCGTTTGAACCGAATGCACCCAGACCTCACTGAAGAGCAATCCGAGCGTACCACGGCGCAACCGAAGGTGCGCATGTTTGAAAAAGGGGACAAGGTTTTCGCACGAAATTATGCAAACGGGCACTTATGGCTTCCTGGGGTTATATCCGACTCTGTGGGTACTCGAATGTATGTGGTGCAGTTAGCTGACGGTCGAATATGGCGGCGCCACATAGATCAGTTAAGGAGACGTTGGGCTAGGGACAGCGCTGACTCTCCGACGGCTGAATCCCCTGATGTCGAGTGGACACCCCCAGAGCAGGCGGTGAGTACCGAAAGGCCCGGTACTGTCCCCGAGTCAGGGCAGAACCCTGTGTGCGGGGCTGAAATCCCAGTCGAGTCTGTGCCTGATCCAGGCTGTAGTGAACCCCACTCTGACCCACAACCTTGTCTGCCCATGGAGCCTGCACCGCTCCGCAGGTCCCAGCGTTCGCGGCAAATGCCGACTTATCTGAAGGACTATGAGTGTAAATACTGTTGGAATAACTGATGTACAAAGGTTGATTGCATGTTTGTAAATAATAAAACAATTGGGATGATGGCTTAACTTAGGGGGGAGGAATTGTAATGTATTGAAATGATTACATGAATCACCTCATAGGACTCCCATGTTAAGCTTCGAGCCAGACCAGGGCTCCTCTGAGCGAACTTCCTATTGGTCGCTTCGTAACAGCGACCAATCAGAACGATACCATTCCCTAGGAGGGAAAGACTCCCATTGGTCTTTATTCTAGCAATCTCATTGGTTGTTATTTGTAAATAGGCGTGGCTACATTAGCCCGGTTATGTTTAAAAGGAGCATAAGCTCCCACTGTTTTCTGTTCTGGTTTCTTACTGAGTTAGTGCTTGTTCGTTACTTCTAAATAAAGCTGAATCACTTGCTGAATCACTCTACGGTTCCTTTGTTAGCGCGATCTAACACTTAACCCACAGGGGTCTTCAGTTTTGTTCAGCTGGTGAGCAATGCTCCCTCTACGCTGTGGAGTCTTGTGAGCAAAGATTCTACTTTGTGAGCTACCGGCATTAAAGTTGTGAGGGAGCGATTTGGCTACTGCAGAAATTAGTTCGCTCCGGAGCCATCCCTTCCTGGGCTAAGGCAAAAAATGTGCAAGCTGGAGGCTAAAAAAACTGTGAGCTAGCTTACACTAACTCAGCTTAGAGTGAATGCTGCTTGTGAGTGCTTCTGGGATTTTGAGAACAGGCTCCACCATAAAAGGGCTGCTGTGGTGGCCTGGATGAATCACAAAAGGGTGGGAGGTGGCAAGTTAAGCATCTTCCTACAATGGAGGCACCTGTGACAGAAAAAAAGGAGGAGATTGTTTTGTACCTGGCCCTTCACAACCCGAAGGAGTCTCAGAGCGGCTTACAATCTCCTTTCCCTTTCCCTTCCCCTTCCCCTCCGATGCCTTTTAATCTGTACAGCCAATGAGAAGCCCTGCTGGGTAGAAGCCCACCTACTTTCTAAAAGCACTTGGTGGGCACCAGGAATGGTGTCGGCGGTTGCCATGGTACCCGTGGGCACCACGTGGGGGACCCCTGATCCAACATAACAGTGCAGGGACAAACTATATTATATTTTGGTACAAAAGAGGCTTACTAATTCAGTTTGTCTTGTTCGTATTTAAATGTTTGAAGAAAAAGACAGAGAGCAGCCATATACCTAGACCTTATGTCCTCTGGACTTCACCACATTTTGGGCCTAGCCATTAGGGCAGAAGTGTGAGGATTCTTTGTGTAACCAAACATCAGTACTCACACGAGCTCCTTTTTCTGGGAAACATTCACATCCTCCACTACAGTCTCTTCCAGCACAGGGTCCGGTGTAGGATTTTCCTCCCTGGAAAACAAAAACAAAGCACAAATTTAAAAGACAGTTAAATAACAGGACAGCTTACAGGTGTGGGGGGGGGGAGGGGCCAACATGACAGCAACCCTGAATCAAATGAAGAACGACTGAGTGACTTGGGTTTCATTCAGCAATCCCAAATGGAACGATATTAGATTACTTACAGTGCAATCTTCAGGGGAATTATACTCTTCTATGCCCACTAATTTAATGGATTTAAGAAGGGTTTATAACTCTTACTTACTTATTTATTATTTACATCCCACTTTTCTCCTGGATCAGGGACTCTCAAAGCAGCTTTTCGTAAATCCCCCCCTCACTTAGTCCCCACCACAATAACCTTGTGAGGGTAGGTTAGGTTAGGCTGAGAAATTGTTACAGGCCCAAGGACACCTGGCAGGCTTTCATGGTCAAGTGAGGGATTTGAACCCTTGTATGCCAATAAAGGATATTGGAATTGGAATTGGATTTGAACCCAGTCATTGCAGAACCAGCTTTGTGCAGTGGTCAAGAGTGACAGACTCTAATCTGGAGAACCAAGTTTGATTCCCCACTGCTCCACATGAAGCCTGCTCGGTGAGCTTTGGCCAGCCACAGTTCTCTCAGAACTCTCTCAGCCCCTCCTGCCTCACAAAGTGTTGTGGGGAGGGGAAGGGAAGGCAAATGTAAGCCACTTTGAGACTCCTTAAAGGTAGAGGAAAGTGGGATATAAAATCCTCCTCCTCCTGTCTATCTACTATACCACACCAAGCTCTCAACTCTGTTTAGTATTGCACTGTTCGAGCTATAGCAATTTGCAGTCAATGTCTGCTGCAAACATTTTTAAGTATAATTCACTCGTCCACTGCAACTCGGAAATAATTTTAAAAACAAAACAGTGCCAAAGGCAAAATGACATTTCCTTACAACAAACAGGGATGGAAAACGAAAGCTGCAAAAAAACAATATCCCTTGATGCTGAACAAGTAGTTACATACTCTGAAACAAGACATCATTGGAAGGCACTGAAAATGTGATCAGCTTCGCAAGCGGCCAAACAATACAGCCTGTATTCACTCCTCCCTGAGTACAGATGATTCCCTTTAATGTCAACGCAAGTCCTGGTGTGTATCTTTGGAGCGCAGAGCAATCTTAATGAAAACCATCAACCCACAGACAGGGACAAAACTTACCATTTATGTACAAACAACCCAAAGAATGTATAATCACTGGTGGTGTCCCAGATTTCTTTTTGTGAAAACGAGGAAGACATCTTATTACTCGAACGATTTATGCAGAAACAGAGGCATTAAGTGATCTGCCCGAAAAGCAAAAGACTGCATGTCCTCTCCTTTACACATTCTCATAAACCTTTTGCCCCAAGAAGTTATTTCTTACACAGTGCAGTACAGGCCCCGCAATCCACAGGCAACTCTCTTAAAACACAGTTTCAAGATTCCAGCAAGAATTTTCGAGTTGCCGTGAACGAAACTTCGTGAAGCACAATTCAGAGGCCAGAAAGATCTCAGTTGCCTTAAACTGTTGCACACTTGCACATTTATTTTTGTGACAAACTCAAAAACGAATCAACCGTCTAACCCAGGGGTCTCCAACCTTTTTGAGCCTGCGGAAATCTGCACAGCCAACCAAATCTCCAGTGGCCTTGCTGGACAAAAGTGCCACCTGGCCCTGCCCACTTTCTAAACACACTTGGTGGGCACCAGAAAAAGTGTCAGCAGGTGCCATGGAAATAGTTAAATTCAGGACTGGAACAGGGACATACACAGAAATTTTACTGGGACTGTACTGTTCTTTAATAATTCCATTTGTTTTCGTTGTCATTCTTACTGCAGCTTTTCATATTCTTTACTCTGTTTATTTATTTCAACAGGAAACACTGTTCTCCCTGAAACATTTTTTAATTTCATACCCTATTGGTTAGAAAAGGGGAGGTGTCCTTCACCCAATGGATCCTTTCTGCCAAATTTCAGGCAGGCAGCAGAAAACGGACCTTTTAGAGGCAATTAAACTTACTATCTTGCGCTGTGGCATGGAAGAAGAAATATAGGGAGCACCTTCATAGGCATATCCTTAGGGCTGGATTTAGATAGTTTGAGGATGTATGGGGCTAATCAAGGCAGCCTTGAGTTTCTAACATCAGAAAAAACTCATTAGACTTGCCAGGGGAAAAAAATAATCACATATTCCATCCAAATTTAAATTCAGCTCCTTCCTGTCCCTCCGGTTCCCCACCCCTCATTTCTAGCACATGTTAATTCGCTGAGCCAAGAGGAACCATCGCAGACATGCCCTTGACAAGAGAAGAATTCAGCTATATTATGCCAGGAGGAAGGGGGGAACCAGATATCCTGCAGTTCAACTCACTCCCTTATTTTCTGGACCTGCTTTCTACTCCGAGGCAGAATTTCCCAGCCTGAGCTCGGTTGCTGCTGTGGTGAGAACTATTCTGTCTCTGAGGAAGAAAATAGAGGTAGCCATGGCTAGCCCGATCTCATCATATCTCAGTGGTTGGCCCTGGTTAGTATTTGGATGGGGGTAAGGTAAAGGTAAAGGTTCCCTTGCTCGAAAGCCAGTCGAATCCGACTCTAGGGTTGCGGTGCTCATCTCCGTTTCAAAGCTGAAGAGCCAGCGCTGTCCAAAGACGTTTCCGTGGTCATGTGACCGGCATGACTAAACACCAAGGCGCACGGAACGCTGTTACCTTCCCACTGAAGTGGTACCTATTTATCTACTTGCAATTTCTTGCTTTCGAACTGCTAGGTTAGCAGGAGCTGGAACTAGAGACGGGAGTTCACTCCGTCATGCGGCACCTGGGTCTTGAACAGCTGAACTACCGACCTTCCACAGCCTGCAGTTCAGCGCCTTAACCACTTGAGCCACCGCAGCTCCTTTGGATGGGGGTCCACCGAGGAAATCCAGGATTGCTATGCAGAGGCAGGGAATGGAAACCGCCTCTGAATGCCCCTTGCCTTTAAAACCCTAAAGGGTTGCCATAAGTCAGCTATGATGGCAATAATTTTTGTCCATCTTTGTTCTCATTGGGAATGACGCCACCTTCTCCACCACCGACCCTCGGTTAGGATGCGGCCTGCTGGGGCATTAGGCAATGGGTTGGCTCTTCAGCCAGTTGATGGACAGGGGAGAATCTCTTCCACCTCCTGCCTTTTCTGGAGCCTTCAAAGCTTTTTTCAGTACAGCTGCAGCACTGCACTTTGGTACACCATGGGGAATGTTTGTCCTCAGCATGCCTGCCTGAATGCCAAAACAACATTCCTCCAGGACATGGTGCACCTTGGAGGCAAGCAGGAGGCGAAGGCACAGCAGGGAAGGGAATGCGTGGCAGTGGTAGAGACAGGCTCTAGGGCAATGATTCTCAGGGTCTCGGGAGCCATATGTGGCCCTTTGATATACCACTGGTGGCTCTTCCAAGCACCATTCCCCAATGTGACATGTGTTTCAGGAAATGTGACACCTGTTTCATGAAAGTGGGCAATGCCCTTGCCCAGTGGAGTCTGTGGTTGGCAGATAGTTCCCACCTTGAAAAAGCCACCAGAGGAACAGGTAAGCTGTGAGCCTCCCTGTGGCTCAAGTCTCATTCCAGGGATGGAAGTAAATGTGGCCCTTTTGGTTGAAGGTCATTGCAAAAGTGGCTCTCCATGAGCCGTGCAGTGAATACCACTGCTTTAGGACAAAGAAACAAATGCATTATGGTTATAGTAGTAACTCCACTGCTTTCCCCTTTCAGTTTCAGGAACTAAACGACTATAATCATTTACTTCACTTTTTTTCATTTGTTTTGAAATCACAGCATGGAAAGAGCAGCTGGAACAGCACGGGGTAAAGGGAAACTCCCGTCTTGAGTGGACTTTCCGCCATGACGGCACTGGCGCTTCCAAGAGCTTCTTCCCGGGAGACAGCCAACATCACAATCCCACCATACGAAATGCCAGACTGTCAAACCATCAGCCCCATTGTCCTTACCGCACAGAAGAAACACCCACCGGGTCTAAACCATGGACTGTTCACTGCCTCTGTACCAAAAATGATCAGGCTGGGAAATCCCTGGCCCCTGTTGGGTCCATAAGTGGGCACACCTGGTACAGAGTCTTGCTTTGGAGACTTGCTCAGAAAAGAGACAATCAGCAGAGGGAAGATGGAAAAGTGTCTTCCCCTAACATCCTCTGCTCCCTCCTTCTGCCATGAATTCTCATGATTTCTGCTCGTTTATGGTTCACATCAGCCTGCTGGTTCTGGGGCAATCCAGCATCCTCAAAGAGATGAACGTGCTAATCCACAAGACCGTGGCTTGTGGATTCCACACATACCTCTGAAACAAAAACATGAGCAGCTCAAAGCCCAATGGAATCAGTCAGTGACCTCAAAGGTCACTAATATCTTTAGAGCTAAGTCGGGGGCGTGGTTGATGGGTACAGCCAGCCCCTACTGTATAGTCCTCGGCTCTAAGAATTCATAATGAGTCGAACTTATTTTGATGGTAAAATGTTACCAGATTTACTAAGATTTTGATGGTAAAATGTTACCAGATTTACTAAGAATTCATAATGAGTTTAACTTTTTTTGATGGTAAAATGTTACCAGATTTACCCGAAAGGAACACATCCCTACAAAAAGCTATATACTCACAAAAATTATTACTGGGCATAACTGTAATTCGTGTATGAATGTAACATGACTCCCTCTCTATTTTGATAACGTGCTTGTAGGGAAAAAACCTTATTTGAGTAGATAAGCAAAATAAGTGACATGTTATCACCGTTTGTAAAGGTTTCCTGATGTTTTTACTTGTGTTTTCAAGTGTCTTACTATGGTGGCTTTGTTATGGCTGAAACAAAACCGAAACTTTTTTGGCTCGAAATCCAGTTCACGCAGTTTCAGCAAGCATGTAATTCAGTATTTTTTCCTGACAGGAACATACCCCCAGAAGGAATCTGGAGGGAGAATCAAACTCCTGCCACTGAAACGGCCTTAAAAATTGGTTTAAACATGAATGAGCCCTTTGGCAGGGCGGAGTGAACAGCAGCAGAAAAGCAAGGCCTATTCGCCAAGGCTTCACCACTGTTCTGGAGGGGACATGTCTTCCTGCAGAAGGACACTGTGTCCTTGGACAGGCAGTGCTCATGAGGATGGGAAAACGCTATCTGGCAAGCAGTCAAAGAGGAAGGGAAACTTGGGTGTGGATGCGCTCTGGGACTGTTCGAGGAACTATTTGGCTGAGAATTCTGGACAGTAAGATGAGGATATAAGACTAGGTCTTCCTTTACCTTGGATACGGCGGGGTACATATTTCGACATTAGCACAGAGGCCACAATGTTGCTTCAACAGAATAGAATAAACATAGAAGGTTTTATGTGCACCCCTCTACCACAGGTCCCTGAGGCCAAGAACCACCATATGGACCCAACAATAAAGTTCGTGCCGCGAACAAAGTAAAATCTATTCTGTTGACAAATGAAATCTAGTTCTTCAGTGCGCACCCAACAATGGATAAAATACCCATCACTGAAGCCTATAAAGCCACAATATATAATTCAAGAAGGATAATCATTCAGTCATAATGGCACCATAAAAGCCATTCATCTCTCACGTCCCTCAGTAGATAAATATGATTTGACCAGGTGCCTGAAACAAATTAAATTAGAGAAATACTTGAAGGGAAGATAATTCCACCTTAATCCACAACCTGGGAACCAGTGGCTGAGGAGAACAAGCCAAAATGGAATCCAGAGAAGATGGTTGGGAAGGCTGATATTCTAGAGGGAGTTCTGCTGCCTGCCTTAGATGGGAGAGAGTCTTTGTTTCACAGACTAGGTTAAGAGTTTAGGGGAAGCGTTGACCTGAAATTTATCCTGGAAATACAAATTAACACTGTGGCTAAAAGAGCAATCCTCAACAGGTCTACTTAGAAGTAAGTCCCATGTTATTCAATGGGGTTTACTCCTTGAAAACATCCTTAAGTTTTGTAGGCTAGGGCTTGTTCTTTCCTTCTGTTTCACTTAGGTATGTATATATGTGTTGTTAAATCACAACTGACTTAATGGCAATCCTAGCAAGAGGCTTTCAAAGCACGTGAGAAGCAGAGGTGGTTTGCCATTGCCTTCCTTGACAGAACCTTCCTTGGTGGTCTCCCATCCACATACCAACCCGGATTAGCTTCCAAGATCTGACGGGATTGGGCTAAATCTTCCATTCTTCTGTTTCACTTAACACAAAAGTTATATTCCTTTTAGCTGATCTAGCCATGCTGACCCATACTATGGTAATGTTGAGACTAGACTATTATAACACACTCTATGTGGAGCTGCCCTTGAAGTCAATTTAGAAGCTGCAGTTAGGGGTGTGAAAAAAAAACCTGGTATTTTTCAGGTTTGAGCATATTGAAACAAAAGAAAAAAAATCAGTATTTTCCAATATTCCCGAATCCCAATATTGGTACGGTATTTGGATTCAGGATTTTTCATAAATCCTAAAGGTTTTTTGTTCCATTATACCCTATGGGCACCATCACAGTCACTAGCCCCCATATGGTATAATGGGGAATTGATCCAGGGGGTATCCGTGAGGCTATTTCCTAAAAACAAAACCCCACCAAGTTTCAAAAAGATTGAACCAAGGAATCCAATTCTATGGGCCCCCGAAGAAGGTGCTCCCATCCTCTATTGTTTTCAATGGAAGGGGGAAGGCATTTGAAAGGATCCTGGTCCCTTTAAATACCTTCTCCAAGCTGCGAGTTCACCCTGAAGGTGTTTAAAGGAACTGCAATCTCTTTAACTTTGGCTATCCAGTGGTCCTGAAAAATCCTGAATATTTTCAGGATTTTTTGAGCTCAGCTATTTTGGATAGCTGAAAGAATACTTAATGTATATTCAGCTGAATGAATAGTCGAACAACATCAATAAGATATTTTTTGGCTATGTTATCAGCTTGGATATAGCCAAATGCACACCCCTAGCTGCAATTGGCTCAGAATACAGGTCAGAAATGATGGGTCTAGACATTTTGTTGCACTCATTCTGAAGTCTCTACATGGGCTTCCTACTTGATTCTAAGTTCAATTCAAGGTACTGATTCTCACTTCTAAAGTGCCAGAACTTGGGCTTCTTCATCAATTAGGACCCTCATATCTAAAAGACCATCTCATCCCCATGAACTCAGGCAGCACCTCCTTTCAGTCCGGAATGGGAATCCCCAATTATAAACTTCCACCACCTAACATGATCAACAGGATCAAAGGAGGTCCAAAAGAATGATGAAATGGGTCAAGATGATCCATCTCTTCCAACCAAGCCCACAGTTCCATTGCCACCATTCACTCAAGTACTTTGCACCAAAAAGACAATAGTCATTCAGATAATTTGTGTCCACAATGGGCTTCTTTAGGATGGCTCTCTAGAAGTCTTTCATGAAGTCTCAATGTTCCCATTGAGAAGAAAGGCCACAAAAATTACATCATATACACCCATCGGCATCCCCACTGTGCTGGAGGGGTTGTGGTGAAATTGGTTCGTATAGGCACTGTTGGTGGGACTTGTGCACACGCCAAGGCTTTTTGGCGACTCATAGTTTATCACATATATAACATTACTGCTTTCCATCTACCATTTGACAAAGAATCCTTATTGTTAGGTACATGCCAATTTAGCCCTTCATTCATGCTTCA
>NW_015168086.1:84264-102313 GCF_001447785.1 Gekko japonicus | reverse complement strand
TCCTGCTTCATAAGGAATTGATTCTCCTTTTATGCACAGTCGTCAGACTTTATAGTGCAAAATCCTGGAAAAATAATACTCACCTTCAGGGCTTTTTTGTAGAAAAAGCCCAGCAGGAACTCATTAGCCATACCCAACAGCAGGAACTCATTAGCATATTAGGCCACACCCCTGACAGCACAACTCATTCGCATATTAGGCCACACATCCCTGTTACCAGAAGTGTGGTCATCCAGCCACACCCACCTTTTGCTTCTTATTCTCTTTACCTTGTTTGTTGACAAAACCCAGGGCTTTTTTTTGGAGCAGGAACTCCTTTGCATGTTAGGCCACACACCCCTAATTGTAGCCAATCCTAATTAGTTTTTGCTGTTGGGTGTAGCCTATTATGCTAATGAGTTCCTGCTGGGCGTGGCCAATTTGGGAGCCAGCCAGAACTCCGTTCCTGTGCGTTCCTGCCCAAAAATAGCCCTGCTCACATTACATTATTCAGCCTCGCTACGAAAAGCCTGTGATTTCTGTCTGATGGACAAACTTACTGATTCTCTTCTTTCTAAGGTTACAGAATCGTTTCAAAATTTACCTCGATCTGGTTTCCCTTCCTGGACTATTTATTCACTAAACCTGAGTATTCTTCAATTTTGGATACTATAAATCTGCTGTATTAATGCATTTCATGGGATGTTTCATGTCAATGAAGTTCTTTGTCAAACTTTTTTATTAAGATTGTGTCTACATTGTTTGTTGTTTGTTATGTAACAGTTAGGCTATATTTCTGATGTTATATGTACTTGCTTATATTAAATAAAGATTAAAAGGTTTTTTTAATTCTAAAATAAATAAATAAATAATAAATAACTGCATTTTATTTATGGAATTCCTCCTAAACATACACTCTTCTTACAGCAGAGTTTTACAATGGAGACTGGTTGTGGGAGGCTGTTTAATTTTTAATACTGAAGATATTCTCTCAGCCACAATGGCTTTATAACTCTCCCATTACACAATACTTATTTCATTTATACTAGTATTCGTTTACACCAACAGTGGTATACTCGCCTAGTCCAGTCATAAGCAGATTATTGTAGAACAGGAGAAAATCAAATCCATAGTTATACGAGACCACAGTATCAAGCAAAGGTTTTGCTGCAGTAGAATAAATGAAAGTTATCACCATCCATTTTTCAGAGTTATTTAATATTTATCAAAATACATCACTGGATCATGTCTCTCACCCCCCCCCCCCACCACAGTGCATTAATAAAACTCATAAGAGGTATATCAGGCACGGTCTTATTCTTTTTTTTGGCTTACATATTATGGTTTTCCTGGTCTGATTAACTCCGGAAAGACATCCAAACAAATGACATCATTAGTTTGACACAATAGGAAATAAGGAAGTCTGGGCACTCTTCCATATATGGGATTTTAGCAGAGGAGGATATTGAGACAGATCTATTTTTAAACTAGTTGTGGTTTGACTTTTCAAATCTGCTCACCTCTATCATCTGGCAACTCTTCCGCACAGTCAAGTTCCATGCGGAATTTATCCTACTTTAAAAAAAAAACGTTGATCTAACTCGGATAAAAAGCACAGCTTTGACTAAAGCGATGCAAAGAGCTTTTATGACCATGATCTTAACTCACTACATTTTATTGCTTGTGATGTTGGGTGGGGCGGACAGGAGAGAAGCATTTAGAAGTTGTAGACAGGTAAGTAAAGGTAAAGGTTTCCCTTGCTTGAAAGCCAGTCGAATCAGACTCTAGGGATGCGGTGCTCATCTTTGTTTCCAAGCCGAAGAGCCAGCGCTGTCCAGAGACATTTCTGTGGTCATGTAGCCAGCATGACTAGATGCCAAGGCACATGGAACGCTGTTACCTTCCCACCGAAGCGGAACCTATTTATCTACTTGCAATTTCTTGCTTTCAAACTGCTAGGTTGGCAGGAACTGGGACCAGAGCTCACTCTGTCTTGCAGCACTCGGGTCTCGAACTGCTGAACTACTGATCTTTCGGTCTGCAGTTTAGCGTCATAACCACTTGAGCCACCGCAGCCCCTCCAGACAGTAAATAATTATCAAAAAAATGGAAGGCGCCAATCCCCCCCATGTAAAGTTCCAATCGTATGCCTTCTTACCTCAGGATGAACCCCACTAAACACTGTGAGACTTAACCTCTGAGGAACACATGCAGTTATAGTTCCAAAGTGGCATTAGCTCAACCTTGCCTGCCTTTCTAGCTATGAAGTATCACCAGCCTAGGAAACTCAAGAGCTCCGAGCCGCATCACAAGCTTAGACTCACCAATGTCATGAGGTATCCACACATGCTTTGAGGTAAAACTGCTAATCTTTCTTCACTATAGGACTGCCAACCTCTATGTAGGGACTGGAATTGATCTCCAGACAAAAGAGATCAGTTTCCCTGAAGAAAATGGCTGCTCTAGAGGGTGGACTGGACTCTATCGCATTATAGTACACTGAGGTCCCCCCCCCCAATCCTGCTGTCCCTTGGCTCTGCCCCAAATCTCCAGGAATTTCTCAACCTGGAGCCGGCAATCTTATGAATTCATCTTAAATGTAAATGACTGCATGGATTTGCTTCTTCTTTAGAAAATGGGCTTTGGGGCTTTTAGGCCTCAGCAGTATGTATTTCAGGGGTCGTTTCGTAGAAAAAGAGCTAGGGGAACTCATTAGCATAACTCATTAGCATATGCCACACCCCCTGACATCACCGGAAGTGTGTCATAAGGCCACACCCCCCGCCCCCAACGGTCCCGGCCGCCGCTGGCGGCCTTGCAGCTCCACTGCCGAGCCCCATGAGGGGGCCGGCGGTGGACCTGCAAGGCCGGCGTGAGTGCGAGGAAGCCCCGCGAAGGCCCTCCCTGGCCCCAGGCAGGCAGGGATGGGGAGAGGCAGGGAGGAAGCAACTTACCCTCCCTCTTCTCCTGCCTCCTCCTGGCTGAATGAGGGCCGGAAGCGGGGCGGCCGGAAGCAGGGGGCGGGGCTTCATCATGTGCCCCGCCCCCTGTACCTCACCCGGGGGAACTGCGATCCCCCCCGAAATGACCTCTGATGTATTTTATGAACTGTTTGTAAGCTACCCTGAGCCTGCCTTGGCAGGGAGGGCGGGATATTAATTAATTAATTAACTAACTAACTAACTTGAAATACATGGCCATACATTTAGCGTTAAGATTTTTCTTGGCCTTCAGGATACAGTGCAAATTTAATAAGGTTTAATTCAGCAAAAGTGTTAATACCCCTTTATAATAGAACAATGTTGGAGTCCAGTGGCACCTTTAAGACCAACGAAGTTTAACTCTGGGCATAAGCTTTCATGTGCTTGCACTCTTCTTCAGGAATCTGATGAAGTGTACATGCACACGAAAACATATAAGCAGAATTAAACTTTGTTGGTTTTAAAGGTGCCACTGGATTCAAACTTGGTTCTATTGCTTTAGACCAACACGACTATGGACCTGAATTTAACTCGTTTATAATGTAAATTAATATTTGAAAGTGTACAGTTGGCTCCCGCAGATTTCTTCCTCTTGACACAACGGATTGGCAGAATCGAACCCACAGCCTGAATTCTCACTGTTACCTCTGGAGAGGCATAAAATTTGACTGATGGACCGCACCATGTCTACACTTGATTGTGATAAAACTCTTAAAAATATAAACTAATCAAAACACACACTTCATTGTCTGAGTCTACAGAATATCATAATATAATAATTTCAGCTTTTGAGTTCAAAGTGACCTCAAGCATTTAATTAAGTAAATCCTTACAATAATTCTGTGAAGTAGTATTTTAAAGATGAGGGGACTGAGGGACCACTGCTGGATGTCTGAAGCCACTCTTTGAGGTCAGGGCTGAAATACTGAAGGGTTTAAAAAATGAAAGAAAATTGGGTTCATGAGTAAAGCCAGACTCGTCTCCAGTGAAAAGTAACACTCATCCTATTAATAAAAACAGAAGGCTCATTGTTTTATTCCATCTCCTCAAACTGCTTTTGTTATTTCTCAGAATAATTATGGGCGCTTTTAAATCCTGTTGCGTTCAATAGGAAAGAATTAGGTTAGGTTTCTCTCTCTCACAGACATCTGCGGGACTTGAACATTTCTAACTATTTCAGTGGCTAACAATTCCCACCTTGTGGAATTGGTTATGGCTACCATATTAGAAAAAAAAAAACACAGAAAGAAACTCAACTTTATATCTAAACAAAGGTCATGCAGCCTGCATTCCAGTTAGATGTATGCATTTCAGTAAGGGACATACCAGACCTGGTGAGAGAGAATTGTGATTAGCATCTCTCACAGCTTTTTTAAGGCCAATGAGAAGCCTCATGTGGCTCCTTTGAAGATTGGGGATCTGGAGAGGTGTTTAACCCTTTCTTCCTCCCATGCATCTTCAATCATTTATTTAAACCAGTGTTTCCCAACCTCTGTGACTCCTGGAACGTGGGCCACAAAGCCTGTGAAAGTGGGTCCCAGGTTTTTGCTGTTCTATGGATTTGTGTATGCTCTGTTTGGGGTTTTTAAGAGTGATTTGCCACGCCAAGTAAATTTGGACTTGCAGGCCACCATACCAAAAAGACTGGGAACTACTGATTTAAACAATCCATCTGAACCTGCAATTATCTCAGGGGGGGGGGGGGAAAGAAAAGTAGGACACTTGACCTTGTTCTTTTCTTCCCACAGAGTTAATTGCCACTTTGGACGGGCCTGTTTAAATCACTGAAGAGGCACAGAGGGAGGAGGAAAGGGTTAAAATGCCCCTTTCCCTGAACTTCAAAGCAGTTGTGTGGGGCTGCCAATTAGCTTTCAAAGAACCAGCAAGAGATCTTCTCTGATCATGGTTGTTGTGGTCCTAAAGCTGCTTATTTTAGTGGCAGGACTCTACTCTTGCCGAGGCCCTTCTTTATAAAAAATTCCAGGATATGGCGAGGGAGGGAGGGAGGGTGGGAGAGAGGATCAGATTCTAGCCATGCTAAAACCCTCAATTACATCAGCTTTCAGTTTCCCCCCTTATAACCCCCATGAGAAAAATATTGCTGTGAATTCATCCACTATTTCTTGAAAGTTAAGAAGAGGTTGGAGAAACGTTGGATGTGGCTATTTCAGGGACAATGTGCCCATAAGAGCGAAGACTGGTCCTTGGGGCTCTTTGAAGATACCAGTTTCACAAGTGATCCTATAAATGGTTCCAAAGTTTACACTTCTCACATTGACCCCCAGGTGGGACCTGTGGATGCCTTGGAATTTCAGCTCATCTCCAGACTACAGTTCCCCTGGAGAAAATGGATGCTTTGGAGGGTGGACTCACTTTATGGCATTGTACCCCACTGAGGTCTTTGTCCTCTGGCTCCACCCTCAAATCTCCAGGAGTTTCCAAACTTGAAGCTGGCAACTATACCCCCCTGCCCGTCCCTCACCGATGGCCAGGGGGGACCTAGCAACCTTGTTCTCACAGGGTAAGAATAATTTAGGGTTGCAAGCCTCCAGATGGGGCCCGGAGATCTCCCGGAATTACAACTGATTTCCAGGTGACTGAGATCAGATCCCCTGGATGAAATGAGGCTTCAAAGGGCACTGTACCCTGTTGAACTCCCTCCTCTCTCTCAAACCCTGCCCTCCCTAGCCTCCACCCTCAAATCTCCAGGAATTTCCCAGTCTGGAGGTGGCAACCCTAACATGGAAAGTTCATAAAGCACATTTTTTAAAAAATGGTTAACTTAAAATATTTACAGTGCAATCCTAAACAGAGTTAAAACCTTCTAAGTCAACTGAAGTCCACAGGCTCAGAAGGGTGCGACTCTGTTGAGGACATCTAAAATCTACATCTGCAGCTCTAGCTATTCAATAATACTCCTCTAAGTAAATGAGCTGTATTCCTGATTAGTGCAGGATTTCTCTCAAAAAATGTATTAGTATATATAAAGAAGCCACCTTTATTTGCCTAACATCATCAGTAGTCAACTGAGTGTTGGGTTACAATATAGTATGGTCTGTGTGACATAGGGTTGCCAGCCTCCAGGTGGGGCCTGGGGAATCTTCCACTTTCACAACAGATCTCCAGCTGACAGAGATCAGCTCCCCTGGAGAAAATGGTTGCTTTGAAGGGTGGAGTCTATGGCATTGGACCATGCTGAGGCCCCTCCCCTCCCCAAACCCATCTTCTCCTGGATCCAGGTATTTTCCAACCCAGACCTGGCAACCCTAGTGTGATGTTAAACACCAGTGGAACAGTCCCCTGCAAAAAAAAAATTCAAATTAATTCAGAGAAAGTCGTAGACTAAATTCATTTTCATCTAGCATCTCGACACCCAGATCTTTAATCCATTTCATTTAGAATCTACCATTGACATTCTTAAATTTAACAAAAGCTCATTTGCCTATCAGCCAACTGATAGGACTGCCTCCCATTAATAATTTAAATGCTGACAACATTTTCCTTAATAACACAAGTGTAATGTGTCTTAACTTGAAAACAATATCTGGGCTCTCAACCCTCCCATGATGTCTGCTATTTGTGCTTAAGATAAAACTGTTATCAATGAATTTCTCTAGGGAAAATGGGTTGAAATTTTTCCAAATAGTGATCTGCCCCATTATTTCAATTCCAGGAATGCTTGTTTGTTTTATGACACAAAAGTGATTGGGAAAAGTCCCTAAGATGACATTCTTTATAGTTTACACCAAAACACCTAAGGAAGACTGGACGGGGAATACTTCATAGCCTCTTTCTTGAAACCAAATAAGGATGCCAAAGTCTCCATTTACTTTTCCTCACACACGTACGTGCACACACAGTGCGTCTGGATGTCAGCAAGTCTTGCGGTTTGCTCCGTACACAACTATGCTCTTATCAAAGTACAAACAACTAACATACTGAGATTCTAAACAGAGAACTTCCTTCAGCAGATCTAAACAATCTCATGTGGTCTCTCTTGACTTCCTCTCCCCTCCAACTCACAGCCCAACCGCTTAGAAAGAATCAGGAAATGTCCATCTTTGTGGAACAAAGCAAAGTGAAGATTCTGGCATAGGTAAAAAATTTTTTGCTGTTTTACATGCAAATATTGTACAGTTAGCACTTGTCAGATTGAGAACTCTCCTCAGTGGATATTGCTTGGCCATTTTGGAGCTTTGGTAAACATCTGGTGCCAAAGTGCGTTTAGCTAGATTTTCCACAGTATTTTCCATAAAATGTATATTGACCCAACAGGTTTCATTCAAGAAGTATTGCTACCAGAGAGCTAGAAATCCCCAAGATAAAACATTCCTTTCCTGTTCCTCTGCAGACAACTGCGATGACCTGATACAAGTCACACAATCCCAATATGTTACACTGGCATAGCAACCCGATACAAACAGGCTTCCTTTTCAGAAATGCCTGGTTTTTGTAATTCTGGCTGAAAGGATATGTCGCAAGACTTTCCTGCCAGACCTTAACACATGGGGGAGGTATCATAATCAAGATACTTATTCTCTTTGTCATACAAGGGCTTTAAAGGTTGGCACCAACGTCTTGAATTTGGCCAGGAGATTAATGGCGATCCAGTGGAAACCTGGTTGTTTACATGTCACACACTGACTTTTTCTTGTACCAGTAACATCCATGAAGGAACTAGAAAAGATCCTTAAGTGTGTAAAGATGTGTTACTGGTAACCAAGATCAAAATATAGTATCTCCTATTACTATATATGGGTGTGAAAGCTGGAAAATGAAGAAAGCTGTTGGGAACAAAGTTGAATCATTGGAAATGTGGTGCTGGAGGAGAGTTTTATGGATACCGTGGACCGCCAAAAAGACAAATAAGTGGGTTCTAGATCAAATCAAGCCTGAATTCTCCCTAGAAGCTAAAATGACTACATCGAGTTTTATGGATACCGTGTATCACCCAAAAGACAAACAAGTAGGTTCTAGATCAGAGGTGTCAAATATTGGGCCCGGGGCCGGATGAGGCCCCGGAGGGCTTCTCTCAGGCCCGCAGTGGAACTGGCTGTCTTCTGCTTCTTCTTCCAGTTCTGCTGCTGCTGCGTCATTGTAGGTTTGCAGCTTACAGAGACACACCTGAACTCAAGATTGCAACAGCACAGGCATTTTGATGCAATAATTCAGAGCAAGAGGTGTCACTTATCAGACACTGTTCAATAAACAAAATATTGCAAGAGTGCTAATGTTTTAAGCATGTTTTTATTTTAAGTAAAAAAAAACCTTTGTGTTTGTGTCCTTTATAAAGTTTATATCTCCACTACCTGGCATTACATTTTATGACACACATGGCCTGGCCCAACAAGGTCTTGTTCATGTCAGAACAAATGAGTTTGACACCCCTGTTCTAGATCAAATCAAGCCGAAACGCTTTCTATAAGATACAGTGACTGAACTGAGGCTATTGTACTATGGTCACATCATGAGAAGTAAGGCTCAGTGAAAAAGACAACAAAGCTAGCAAAAGTTGAAGGCAGCAGGAAACGAGGAAGACCCAACACGAAATGGATTGACCCAATAAAGGAAGCCACGGCCTTCAGTTTGCAAGACCTGAGCAAGACTGTTAACGAAAGCATGTTTCGGAGGAACATTAATCCACTGGGTGGCGGAAAGTCGCAAGGGACTTGACAGTGCATAACACACACAAACACGCACACGTTTCCCATCTTCAAGGGCAACCCCACAGAGATGAGCTGCAAATTATCAATCCCAGTGGTTAAAGAGCCATGGGTAACAGAAACGAGACCTCTCCTCTCTAGGAAAGGGTGAACAGTTGAATGGATGAAAGGCGCTCCTTGCAAAAAACCTGTGCATGCTAAATTAAGGAGCAAACCTGCCCACAGCTTCTGGAAAGGCAATGCATTACTCCAAAGATGACCAGTATTACCTTTATAAACCTCCACAAACCCACCCAACAGCAGCCTCCTGAAAGGAAAGGCTGTTCTTGATTGCTTAGATGAAAAGATATCACCAGATAGATGACAGAATATCTTCAGACTCCAGGCAAACTCCACAAGCAGAACAAGGAAGAATGGGAACCCCTGCATTCCTTCATGGTGCCCAATACTACTTTTGATGAGTGTAATTATGGTGAATTACATTCCACAAAACATCAGGCTCTTTGCATTTTGGTGGTGGTGGAAAGTGCTGGCAAGGCACGGCCGAATTAGGGTGATGGTGACCCTATAGGGCAGGGGTGTCAAACATGCAGCCCGGGGGCCACATCAGGCCCCCGGAGGGCTTCCATCAGGCCCGCAGTGGAACTGGCCATCTCCTGCTTCCAGTTCTGCTGCTGCTGCAGCATCATAACTTGCTTCGCCAGACTCTCTCAATCGCTCAGCCATTTCATGTTTTAACCTGGGTCCTAGACTCAGAACTCTGAACATGAGATTTCTGTGGTGAATGTCGATAAATCAAAAGTAGGTTTGCAGCTTACAGAGCTAATGTTTTAAGCACGTTTTTATTTTAATTAAAAAAAACCCCTTTGTGTTTGTGTTCTTTATAAAGCTTATATCTCCGCTACCTGGCATTACATTTTATGCCGGTTCGGATGGCATCGGGCCCCCACCTCCAACACACCTGCATCATCCAGGAATGACATGAGCACATCACCCGTCGGTCTGGTGTCACTTCTAGGTGGCGTTGGGCCCTGCTCTTGGCTCACCTGCATCACCTGGAAATGACACAAGCACGTTGGGCGGTGCACTTGTGTCACCTCAGGGTTATGCAGGTGCGCCAGAGGTAGGGCTCGATGCCACCCGGAAGTGGTGTGTGCACATCAAGAGGACTGAAACCCGAAATGAAGCTCAGTGAGTATTCGGGGAAGGCGCCACGAATCCGAACCAGGCAAAGTCCGCCCTGGACTTTGGCTCAGGTTCAGGTCTATGCCCATCCCCACTCACAACAACAAGCTTGTGAGGGTAGGTCAGGCTGAGAGACTGCGACAGGCCCAAGGTCACCTGGCCGGTTTCCAGCGCTGAGTGATGGATTCAAACCCAGTTGTCCCAGGTACTAGTCCAACAGCCTAACCATTACAGCACATCAGCACACATGGTAGAGGTTGCTAACCGCCATGTACTCTTTTTGTATACATTGATTTTTTAATTGTTTTGGCAGACTGAGATGCCTGCCTCTGAAGACGTGTGAATTGTTAGGAACTCAGTCTGTGGTTGATGGGTATTATAAATTTTATTATATTCTTATTATTGTTTTTATTCATTTATACTGTTTTTATTGGGTATACTGTTTCAGGTGCAGCCTTCAGGAAAGAACCGCAGCTCTGAAATTTTAATACTAATATAAAAAAAAAACCCACACGGAGAAACTAAACAAATTAGACAAACAGGCCAATTTAGACTCAACCAAAAAACGAAAATCTGAACCGTAATTTTCTGGGGCTTTATGGAACCTATAAAAGAGCAAACTATTTCCTAAGAAGCAATGACGTTGTAAATATAACAGAGGAATGAAACTTTTCAGCTCAGAAACTTAAGTGAATTCCCAGTCAGCCGCAGCTGCAAATGCACGCACTGAAATACTGTGTCATAGCTAATAGCACAACTTCCTTTCAGTGCTCTGTTTTATGAGAACAGAGCACTCTATAAGGTCAACAAAGACGCTCCATACGAAAAGCTTGACTGGGAAATACATTACTGACTGGATGTTCCCAGTAGCTAGTGGCAGGGGGGGGTCAATTCCAGGAAGTACATTTAGCTCAAACAGTGTGTGTGGGGAGAATATCTCCTCCTTTGTAACAGTAAGAATAGTTCAACAATAGAGTAGGCCGCTTAGGGAAGAGAAGGACTCTCTTTTCCTGATAAAAAAGTAGGCCCACAGAAAAACACAAACATTTTTTTTAAATACCCCCTTTTTAAAGACCTGCCAAAAATAACACATCACAACAGGCAAGGTTTTGAGTTCTGGCTCGGGTCTTCAACAAGCTAGGGCTTAAAAGGTGGCGGTGGGGAACTCTCAGGCGATGATCTTAAAGCTTTTCTGTCAGTATCCTAGATAAAATGCTTTCCTGAATTAGGGATGCCAACTTCCAGGTGCGGCCTGGATATCACAACAGATCCCCGGACGACAGCAATCAGTCCCCCCTGGATGAAATGGCTGCTTTCGAGAGCCAGTTTGGTGTCGTGATTAAGTGCGCAGACTCTAATTTGGGAGAACCGTGTTTGATTCCCCATGCCTCCACTTGCACCTGGTGATGTGACCTTGGGTCAGTCACAACCTCTGGCACAGCTGTTCCTGAAAGAGCAGTTTGTGTCAGAGTTCTCTCAGCCCCACCCACCTCACAGGGTTTGTAAGCCGCTCTGAGACTCCAAGTGAAGGGCGGTGCATAAATCCAATCTCTTCTTCTTCTTCTTTGGAGGGTGGACTTTATGGCATTATACCTAGAGATGTGAAGGCCCGGGAAAAAACCGGAAAAATTCGGGGGGAAAACGGGTTTTTTTCCTGAAGCCTTTTTGTTTTTTCCCAAAAAATTGGAAAAATTGAAAAAAGAAAAGAAAAAATTTGATTATGGAACGTTTTATTTTAACATGATGAATAAAATATTTTAAGACAAGGTGTTCAAATATTTTCTAAATAATTTCTAATATATATATATATATGTGTGTGTGTGTGTGTGTGTATGTGTGTGTGTAGTAGGGTATTCTGTTGTAATAATTGTTTGGATACTCTATATTTTTAATATGCTAGTTGTGATAATTTCATGCCAAGTAAAAATGTCCGTAGTCATATTTTATGTTCCTAAAGTAACAGAATGACTTTCAATCTAGAAAAGACAAAAGAAATGCTAATGTAGCACTTTTTTCAATTTTTCCGAAAATTTCCATTTCCCCCGAAAAAAACGGGAAAAAACGGGGGGGGGTTTTCTGAGCTTCAAAATTTCTGGAAATTTTACATCTCTAATTATACCCTGTTGAGGTTCCTCCCCTCTCCAAACCCCGCCCTCCCCTGGCTCCACCCCCAAATCTCCAGGAATTTCCCAACAAGGAGCTAGAAACCTTATCCTGAATTCAATGGACACAGGGTGTGTCCAGTTAACCAGGCTGCACCTTTGGCATACTGGGAAGAAGGAACAAGAAAAGGGAAACCATCCAACAGAAAACATAACAATCAAGCACTGATCTAATATCCAACAGAACACACAGGTCCCTTGTAAAACTGAAAGCAAAGAACAAACACACCAGTCCTTTTATTAACTTTTGGGTGGCTGCCTGACTTGTGGAGACTCTGTAGGGTTTTCAGGCAAGAGACGTTCAGAGGTGCTTTGCCACTGCCTGCTTCTGTGTCATGGCCTTGGTACTCCTTGGTGGTCTCCCTCCCATCCAAGTACTGAGCAGGGCTGACCCTGCTTAGCTTCTGAGACAGGAGGAGACTGGGCTAGTCCAGACTATCTAGGTCAGGGCTTTATTGACATTCCCAGGGATTAAGTTGTTGCACTAAGTCGAATAAACAACGTCGTCATCTTCTTCCTCCTCCTCTTCTTTTGGAGCCTGATAGTAACCATCTCCTGTTCCTGTTGAAGTCACAGAAGAATTCTATCCAGGATAATGATGAAGATCGTTCATAGCCTGAGAGACCTTTCCCCTCCCTTTTAACATCCCTCCTGGTGAAGAGTCCTGTAGGCCTCAAAAGCTCACAAACCAATGTTGTCTTATTCTGGTTGGCCTTTCCTCCTACGGGAGTTTAAAGAAGGCTGAACAGGCCCTTTGTCAGTTTGGTGTCGTGGTTATGTGTGCGGACTCTAATCTGGGAGAACCGGGTTTGATTCCCCACTCCTCCGCTTGCACCTGGCTGGATGACCTTGGGCAAGCCGT
The DNA here is from genome assembly GCF_001447785.1 of Gekko japonicus. Taxonomy (NCBI): domain Eukaryota; kingdom Metazoa; phylum Chordata; class Lepidosauria; order Squamata; family Gekkonidae; genus Gekko; species Gekko japonicus. The sequence goes on along the minus strand of NW_015168086.1, from coordinate 89,481 downwards.
AGTTCTGATAAGAGCTGTTCTTGAAAAAGAGCAGTTTCTGTCAAGAGCTCTCTCAGCCCCACCTACCTCACAGGGTGTCTGTTGTGGGGAGGGGAAGGGAAAGGAGTTTGTAAGCCACTCTGAGACACCTTTGGGGAGTGAAGGGCAGGGTATAAATCCCATCTCTTCTTCTTCTTCTTTTACCTCACAGGGTGTCTGTTGTGGGGAGGGGAAAGGAAAGGAATTTGTAAGCCGCTCTGAGACACCTTTGGGTAGTGAAGGGCGGGGTATAAATCCCATCTCTTCTCTCTTCTCTAATGATTTCTCATCTGTCGGAGTTATGGATCAGGTAATTTACAGATTTACTTCAACAACTACTTTCCTGTAGTAGGAATGGCAGAGCTCTTCTCAAACAGGGTTGCCTACCCTGGGTTGAGAAATCCCTGAAGATTTGGGGTGGAGCCTGAGGACGGCATTGTTTGGGGAGGGGAGGGACCCCAGTGGGACCTCTGATACAGCCAATTCCTGAACGCCGTAATATGCGGATCAGTTGTCATTCTGGGAGATTGCTGGGCTCCAGCTGGAGATTGGTAACCCTGTCTCCAAGCCTCACTTCCTGTTTCAAGAGAAGAAATCCCACACTGCCAAAGGGCAATGAGGGGCTGTGGCTCAGTGACAGAGCGTCCCAGGTTCAATCCCTGGCATCTCCAGTTAAAAGGATCGGGTAAGAGATGATATCAAATGCCTCTGCCTGAGTCCCTTGGAGAGCGGCTGCCAGTCTGAGTAGACAATACTGACTTCGATGGACCAAGGGTGTCATTCAGTATAAGGCAGCTTCACGGGTTCATGTATTCATGCAGCAAACTGCAATGTATACCGGTGGTTTGGGCATTGTTGAAAAGGAACGAGAGGGTCTATGTGCCAGGTTATGCCAAGAAGGAGAAGAAGGAGTCTCAGAGTGGCCTACAATCTCCTTTCTCTTCCCCTCCCCAGAATAGACACCCTGTGAAGTAGGTGGGGTTGAGAGAGCTCTTTCGAGAACTGCCCTTGAGAGAACAGCTCTGAGAGAACTTATGACTGACCCAAGGTCACACCAGCAGCTGCATGTGGAGGAGTGGGGGAATCAAACCTGGTTCTCCCAGATTAGAGTCCGCGCTCCTAACCACCACACCAAACTGGTTCTCAGGCAGCCCTGTATTCCCACACCATCCTAGAAGAGGAGATCAGAAGCAAAGGGACTGTCAGGTACTAGAAGGCTGTAGCCCCTCTACACTGTGTAAACTGGGCCCCTGCCAGGGTTAAACAAACTCAACCCCAAATATACCAAGAATGCTACAAAGGTCAAGCTACAGTAAATAATTTTTTTTTGTATCAAAAGAAGTATGTTTAATATCCGGTGTACACAATAAAATAATTAAAAACATAGGGCCTGATCAACAGGCTAAAATAAGAGACATAAAGAATAAGCTTTACATAAGCTGTGATAATTATCTATACAAAACTGATGAAAATATCAGATAACCAACTCAAGAGCCACTGTTCCCTCTAAGCTGAGTTAGTGTGAGCTAGCTCACAGCTTTTTAGCCTCCGGCTCACACATTTTTGTCTGAGCTCAGAAAGGATGGCTCCAAAGCAAATTAATTTATGCAGCAGCCAAATCGCTCGTAATGCCAGTAGCTCACAAAGTAGATTTTTTGCTCACAAGACTCCACGGCTTAGAGGGAGCATTGCTGAAGACCAAACACATTTTGGCCTCAAAGGCCTTCCTCGGTGGTCAGTAGTATAGTCCTTGTTTAGTCGTTGATCAAAGCCCCTGTCAGGGTTGCCAGTTCTGGCTTGAGTAAGAACATAAGAACATAAGAGAAGCCAATGTTGGATCAGGCCAATGGCCCATCCACTCCAACACTCTGTGTCACACAGTGGCCAGAAATACCAGGTGTCATCAGGAGTTCCAGCAGTGGGGCCAGGACACTAGAAGCCCTCCCACTGTCGCCCCCCCCCAGCACCAAGAATACAGAGCATCCCTTGCCCCAGGTGGAGAGTTCCTATCTATACCTTGTGGCTAATAGCCACTGATGGACCTCTGCTCCATATGTTTACCCAATTCCCTCTTGAAGCCATCCATACTTGTAGCCGCCGCCACCTCCTGTGGCAGTGAATTCCATGTGTTCATCACTCTTTGGGTGAAGAAGTTGGATAATTTGGGTAATTCCTGGAGATTTTGGGGTGGAGCCTGAGAGGGCAGGGCTTGGGGAGGGGGCGTGCCTCAACGAGGTGCAACGCCATAGAGTCCACCTTCCAAAGCAGCCATTTCCTCCAGGGGAAAGGACCTCTGTTGTCTGGAGATCAGCTGGAAATCTCCAGGTCCCACCTGGAGGTTGGCATATCTAGCCCCTGCTCTGGCCTGCTGTTTGAATGGGGTGGCCCCAGCTCCACAGAATGCCCTCTGTGGGGGCCACCCTCCGCTGCAGGGGGCTCTTTACTTTCAATGGTCAAGTCATAGAATCCTAGAATCACAGGGCTGGAACGGGCCATACAGGCCATCTGGTCCCACCCCCTGCTCAGTGCAGGCAGAAGTTTGGGAGGTGCCACAGTCAGAGAGAAAGGCAGGCCGTAAAGGTTTCGATAAACAAACAGTAGGATGTTCTATCAGGGCACCATTTTATTCCCTGGATGCCAGACTCACTCACATTTGTATATGTAAAGGTAAAGGTTTCCCTTGCTTGAAAGCCAGTCGAATCCGACTCTAGGGTTGCGGTGCTCATCTCCGTTCCAAAGCCGAAAACCCAGCGCTGTCCGAAGACATTTCCGTGGTCATGTGGCCGGCATGACTAAACAAACACCAAGGTGCACGGAACGCTGTTTCCTTCCCACCGAAGTGGTCCCTATTTATTTACTTGCAATTTCTTGCTTTCGAACTGTTAGGTTGGCAGGAGCTGGAACTAGAGACGGGAGCTCACTCCATCATGCGGCACACTCGGGTCTCGAACTGCTGAACTACCGACCTTCCACAGCCTGCAGTTCAGCGTCTTAATCACTTGAGCCACCGCAGCTCCTTTTGATATGTACATGTACATATATATATGTACAAGACATCAAATACTGCCAGGTAACAGGAAAGTCCAGAGAAATCCCACAGACAGTTTACAAGTGTGTTTCGACAGGCAGAGGTCTCTGAATTTTGACTGCAATCCTATAAGGCTCACGGGGATCTTCCCATGCATGACGAAGTTTCCCTGGTCCCGTCCGCTCCCCCCCCGCCGTGACTCACTGCACTGCTATGAAGGTTGATCTTGCATTCCTGTTACGTTGGAGAGCACTTCTTCTCGCAGGGTGCAGTGGCAGGAGCCAAGTTCTTGCAAGGAGTGCTCGAAAGCCCCACTAGATACGGAGCACGGGGGCCTCTGACTTTGCCTTCTGCTCCTTAGTGCCAAGTTTCCTTTATTCTGCATTAGCTCAGCAACCCATTATATGGATTTGACAGGATGGCAAGACTTTTTTGCTGTTGTTCCAGGGATTTTGTCTAAAATTTCTTAAACGGCACTGTTGTCAACTGGCCTGATATTCTTCGAGTGTGCTGCTGGCACGGCCCTCTTTAGACAACAGTCTTAGGAGGCTGGTAGCGCAATCCTATGCAGAGTTAAGCCCACTGATTTGGGCTTATAAAGGAGTAGCTCTGCACAGGACGGCGGTGTAAAAGAAACGTACAGCACAAAACTGGTCCAGATCCCACCAGGCTGGAATTAAATGATGCTGAAATATAGTAAAATTTTAAAAACTGACATGACCATTGGCAGTCCTTTTTAAGGGGGGGGGGAGCAGAAGATCCATTCCCTTTCCCCTCTTTTTTAAAAAACAAAATTCGCATCTGTCCTAGATTAGTAGAAGGAACAATTTAATCTAGCCGTTCAGATACGGAGCCAAATAAACGATCCAAGAATGTAACACTTCGGTCTTTTCTGTGACCTTAAAAGTACTCTCAGAGACGATGGAAGGATTCTAGCACTGCATGAGTTTTGGAATTCTCTGTCCTACTCCATCTCCTACTCCATCTAAAGAGGAGAGCCCCCTCTTCCTCCTGGTCCCACACTTCAGAACATGCATCCTCCTGGGTAGATTATGGGGCAGAGACTGAGTAGGTCAAGTCCTGGAACCCCCGCCTACACTCTCACCTCCCACCCGCCACACACAAAGTGAGCTTTCTGTCAAAATAATCCTGATTTCAAACTGAATTTGGGCTAGTGTAATACTCTAAGGCTGGATGACCCAGCCTAGCTTGATCTCGTCAGATCCCGGAAGCTAAACAGGGTCGGCCCTGGTTAGTCCTTGGATGGGAGACACACCAAAGAAGTGCAGGGTCGCTAGGCAGAGGCAGGCAATGGCAAACCACCTCTGAACCGTCTGTGGCCTTGAAAACCCTATGAGGTCGCCGTAAGTGACAGCACTTTCCATCCACCGGAATTCTTAAGACCTTGAAAATGGGATGTGTGGGAGGGGAAATTCACACTGTGATTTCTAATCACAGCCTAGTGCTCACGGATTGGTGCTTGTACTTGGGGAAGTGGGTGACACCGACTTGCAAGAAATTTCAATTTCACCTTCAAGTCAAATTCTGCAATGCCCGTGCTTTATTAAAGGGGAGGGGACAATCGTAGCCTGATCTCATACATGTATAAGTTTGCACGAGCATCTGTATGATAACTACTACCAATAAATATATCCATTCCAAAAGTGTGTACCTTGGACACGTGCGCATGCAGGGGGGAGCAGTATTTTCCTTGCCACGAGTATTTCCGATTCGTTCCTGCAACAATCCTACTAAATGTACACGTGTCTACTGTTGTCCAACACTGGTCACAGTTTTGGAGTGTAGCACTGGGTGTACAATTGCACCTTCAAGCTCCTGGAAAGCTCTCGTCTCAAGGCTAGACTACTGCAATGTGGTCTGCATAGGGCTACCCTTGAAGGCAGCTTGGAAACTTCATTTGGCACAAAACGAGGCAGCCCTTTTTATTGGAACAAGCAGGTCCAGCATATTAATGTGGTTTTAGAACTCCTATATTAGCTGCTAGTTTGTTTCTGGATTCAAGTCAAGGTGCCAAGTTTGAACTTTAAAGCCCCTAGGAGCCACATCCTTACTTTCCTCTCAATGAGATGAGCTCTGTAATAGCCCAAATGAGGGCTACCCCCCTTCCCGCTAGACCCGCTCCTCTGGAATGGGCTGCTCCGTGAAGCCAA